>NC_088920.1:2605000-2712500 GCF_038396675.1 Hydra vulgaris
TGACTTTTTTCGGATGTAACTACATCTGGAAAATTATTTATTTAATAATACATTATTTTAACTGGATGTAGTTACACATCTGATTTTTTTCGGATGTAACTACATCCGGAAAATTATTTATTTAATAATACATTATTTTAACTGGATGTAGTTACACATCTGATTTTTTTCGGATGTAACTACATCCGGAAAAAAAAAACTATAATAATACATTTTTTAAACCAGATGTAGTTACGAATTTAATTTTTTTCGGATGTAACTACATTCGGGAAAAAAGTAATTTAAAAATGCATTATTTTAACCAGATGTAGTTACACATCTGATTTTTTTCGGATGTAACTACGTCCGGAAATTTATTTCATTTTGTTTTTTATTTTATTTTTAATAATAGATTATTTTAGGCGGATGTAGTTACACATCGAGAAAAAATCCCGGATAGAGTTACATCTTTCTAAAGATGTTATTATGCATCGATGAAATTTGGGATGTTATTTCTCGGATGTTAATTCATTAAATAAAAAAAGCGGATGTTCTTACACAAAAATGCGCGGATGTTATTTCACTACTCCGCGGATGTTGTTGGACAGATGTAGTAATCTTTTTCCAGTTGGACCGCCTTTAGCTTTTATGACTTCTGCAAGTCGACATGGCATCGCTTCAACTAATTTCTTTGTCGCATCAGCGTCGTTATTAGCCCAAACTTCTCGGAGCATGATCTTTAGCTCTTGTTTGCCAAATTTTTTATCCAGAATAGCACTGAGATGTTTACTTGGATTAAGATCTGGGCTTTGCGCTGGCCATTCAAGTAAGTCAATTTGCTTTTGGATAAAAAAATCTTTAGCTTTCTTTGACGTATGTTTAGGGTCATTGCCTTGTTGGAAGATAAAATGTTTTCCTAATCATAGTTTTTTAGTTGAAGCAAGAAGATTTATATTGAGAATATTAACATAAACCTCAGAGTCCATAATTCCATCAATAAACCTCGCCCGTCCTTAACACTTTTTTAGCAAATGCAAGTCTTCATTTTTGATGAATTTTTGAAAGGAATGGTTTCTTGCGCAGAACTCTTGCTTTGAATCTAATTTGTCGATCTATTCTTGATGTTGTTTTACACTTAGCTCCGGATTATGGCTGATTTTGCACATATCCAAACATATTATACTTTTTATTCAGATCACTGATGGTTCTTAATGCCATTCCAGTCACTTTATTTATCGACCTAAATGTTTTACTGCATGAACAAGTCAATAACTGAATTGCGCTGAGCTTGGCACCATTCCTTGATTTGCTATTATATTGCTAGATAAAATCATGATTAAATTTGCTTGTAGAATAATTATAAAAGTATTTATCAAAAACATATGTTTTTTAGAAATAACCTGACAAAGTTTATTTTTCACAATAAAATCTTTTGTTCGGATACTTATTTCTCTGACTGTATATATAATTATAGATTTAATATGTACTTTTTGTTTTTGATAACACTTTTGTTTAGCTTAATTTTACCTCTTTATCTCTCCTATTTAGATGACTAGAATTAGTAGCTACAAAAAATGGCAATCAGGAGAATAAAATATTCCTAGATTAGTACTCGTTGGAGATGTCATAAGGGGTTTGTCCTCAACAACAGTATGAAAGCACCTCTGATGACAATTATTTAATTACTACAATTTTATGAATTTAAAGTTTGGCTTAGATGAACCAGAAAATAAAACAATTAACAAGGAGCAGTAGATGTAAAAGGCGACTTTGGCGCCACCCTGAGGGTCTCAGGACACACCTTTCTCGATGATTTATGACAACGACCATGTTTTGGGATAAAGAAGGAAAACAAACTAATAATGTAGTACCAGATGGTGATGCAATAGTTGAAGGGTTAAAATTAACTGTTATTATTTGCATATGCGATATCAGGATTCATGCCTTGTAATAAGATAACAGTTTGGATTAAGTCCCATAGCTAGATGAAAGACTCAAAGCCATTTTTTTTGTGTTATAATTAGAGGCAGAGGTACTATCTAATATATTGTTTAGAAAGAAACAATAAGAGGCTGAATGTTTAACCAATTGATAGAGGTAATGTGGATTGGGGTGAAGAAGGTGGAGAATCGAATAGGAATAGTTTTAACTAGGGTGATTTTGAAATGAAGCCCTTTACCTTTGAAGAGGTTAGTGATGTAAATATTTTTGATAGAAAACAATTCAAGAGAGTGAGATGCACAAATGCAAGAAGCATTGAAAAAATTTTAAACCACAACACTTGAGGTTGTAAAAGATATAATACCATGACAGGTAAATGTTACCATTGAGGTTTTACCTGTTAATAATATTATCGAGGTTACACTGCAGGATTTAACCAAAGTTATCAGTGAGGAGACTGGTATTAAATTGAATAAAAAGACAGCGGAAATAACATCTTAAAAAAATTGGCTGATGCAGAAGTAAAAAATAATTTAGTGTCAGATCAAGTTAAGCTTCTTGAATATACTGAAGCAAACCTTGATCAACAAAATTTTAGAAGAATTACTGAGTTGAATAATGTATTTAATGATGAAAAAGCAAAATTGGATTTCAAATTTAAACTTCATCAAGATTATTTAGAAGAAGAAATGAAGACTCGAGATTTTCAATTGTGTATCATGGCCTCTCCTTATACATCAAAGTACCACAAAATATAGAACTTACTAAATTGAATAATCTTATTGCCTTGAAGAAAAAACTAAAAGATCTCATAATTGAAAAAAACAGTTTTATCAATATGTAATAAATGTTAAAGATAAATAATATTGATAACAATTAAAATAGAATAAAACAGTAATCAAAAAATAATATAGAAACTTTTTTTTTGCAAGAACTTAACTGTTGTGTAACTTACCGCTTCATCATTTTTTTTCTCTCTGTACTCAGCCTTTACTTTAAAATTGCGGTCTTTCCCTTGTTGACAGTCAAGAGTAGACTGCGAAGATATAATAAAAGGAACTCCAGAATAGAAAAGTTCTTTATCTTCAAAAAAAACTTTATGATTTTTTTTGTCAAGTCTATAAAACAAATAAATATTGCCATTATATCTACAACAATTATTTCAGAAAATGAAATAAAAATATAATTTAAAATATATTTATAAACCAAGAAGATATAGAAGGGTATAAATCTATTATTTTATTTTTGCTTTAGTTTTTTATTTTAAAAAAATTTATTTTAAAAAAAGTAAATATTTCAAAAACTACTTTAGTTCTTAAAATTACAAATATTTATGTTAAAATTGTTTAACTTAATAAAATAGACTCTAGAAAATATAAAAGTAATAGAAAAGATCAATATTGATATTTACTTTTTACTTTTCTACCTTTTTACTTTACATTACATCTATCAGCAAAACATTTCTCCGGAAAACAGACTTCTGTTTACTATGGCTAAAAACCATTGTAAAAAGGTTTTGTCTGACGAGAAGCCCACTATTCTCAGGCAATGAAATCTCGTATTTCATCTCAAAAATTAGGCTCTTGTGACTTCGGAAGAATATTCAACAGCAGCATGGAATATATAAAATTGAAGGCAAGCAGTCAATTTAAACTGCTAACACATGGAATTGATGGTCAATTGTTTTTTTTTTGGATGGCCAAAATTTTTTTTTTTAAATTTAATTTTTATCTTAATTTTACATACACAAAAATAACGAATAATGCTTGAAAATTAAAGAATTTGTATTCCTCAAAAAAATATATAATTTTAAATAAAATCAATGCATTTTAAATGGAAATACAAATAACTAACATTCAAATTGAATCTATACATACATCTATTATTTTACACGTAAGTATACATATACTTCTATTTTGATTGTTAGATTGTAAAAATGTTTTAAATTTGCAAACCTTTTATTTCCTTTTCCATTCCTTTTGAATTGCTGAAACATAATGCACTGTGTGCAATATTTGATATTCTTTCATTTTTAAACAAACGTCTCTATATGTATTGAGAATGTGTCGTTCTTCAAGAGTTTCTTCAAAGGGATCTAAAGGTACTGCTGTTGATCCTGGCTCTGCATATAGTGAATAAATGAAAATGATGAAATAAAAAATTTTGAATAATAACTATTTTTCAAAATTAAAAAAAATTAAAACTTGTTTATTATACTAAAAAATTAACTTCATAATTAATAAAAGTTTGTTTAATAACTGCATTATGTTGTTCAAAAGGACATTTTTGTTTTAAATGATGTTTTGTGCTATTCATTGTATTGTCTAGACATTGTAATTTTTTGTAATTGCTATTCATTGTAAAGACTACACAATGAATAGCAAAAAACATCATTTAAAAAAAAATGTCCTTTTGAACAACATTATGCAGTTATTACACAAACTTTAAGAACATAAACATAAAGAAAAGCAATATAATGAATAGCACCTAATACTATAATAGGTTTCATACTATTATTAATATCATAATTTCGTTCAAAAGGACATTTTTGTTTTGAATGCATTTAAAACAAAAATGTCCGCACGATTTTTATGTTTAATATCGTTTTAAATTTACACGAAAATAGCGCATGCGTAAACATTTTTCGAGGTCTGCGATTTTAGTGAAATCGAAATTGTACTTTTGAACGGAATTTAACTAACACTAACCGGATTCAAAACATCTAAAAAACTTAAAAAGTTTCTTGACGAATTAGGGAAAAAAAAACAAAAAGCAAATTTATAATTAGTTCGTTGGACAACAAGATTTGTTAAAAATAGGCACTATCTTTACAGTAAATGCTACTGTTGCAAGCAATGAAATTATGCGGCCGTGGCGCAGTGGTTTAGACCATTCAAAAAACAAGGACCTTATTTTTTACTTAGCGAAAGTTTTAATTGCACCCCACCACGTGACAACTACTAGCGTCTGCCCTGCTGGAAGCTCAATGATTGAATACTCTGCTGAAACTGAAAATATTACCCGTGCAATGTGTCAAAACCGGGAACAGTTTTTAATTCGTTTAGAAAAATTCGATGGCAGTATATTCATAGCCCTGAAAGTATTGCAGACTGAAATCGTTTATTTCTTTTTCAAGTTTATCAGTTTTCAATTAAATGACAGCATGGTTTATATGTTACAAGTTCAATTAAGTTGATTGGCTTTTGTCTTTTGTTGTTAACGAAAGTAGTAGTATTTGCAAATGGTGGCGTTGACAATTGCTGAAATATTGTCAGTTGAGCTGTTTGATGAGTTTAAAGTGTTATTTAAACAATTTTTTTCAATTGTTATATCGATTTTTTTCGGATTCTTTTAGATGCATTTCATAAAGTAATTTTATAAACATTTTTGCCTTCGTAATGCATTCATATTTATCGATATCATTTTTGATTTACTTAAATTTACGAAATTTGAAATCACTAAAATTAGCTGCTCAGAAAAAATCATTACCAAAAATGTTTTTAAAACGCCCTTTTAGAGACCTTAATAATTCCTTTTGAAATGTCTTAACTAGTTCTGTAAAAATGGGTTGCGATTCAAGTATTCCATTTAGAGGAAAATACAATGTTGGAAACAGAAATGTTACTGTAGCATATTTCTTTCCGCTAAAAAGTTTTGTTAGCTTTTTAATTGGATGTAACAAATCACATAAATCCTCCAGCACCTAAAATTCATTAGCAGTGGGAAGATAGACTTTTGTATTTTGGTATTCGATGCTCATCATATCCATCGCAGTTTTATTAGTTAATACAGATTCAATCATATCGAATTGGCTATTCCAGCGAATAGCTATATCCTGTACTAACTTTATTTTAGTTTCATATCGAAGTGTTTCTTGAACTTCTCTTAACTTTTATTGTAACATCACCGAATGCTTAAATGAATCAACAATGTGTCTACAGGATGAAATTACCTTTGCGATTTCCAATTTGCCTTCGCTAATTTTTTCAATTTCCTTAACTTTGGTTTCTGTAATTTCTTTATTAAATAATTTTCCATTACCGTCGTAATCTTTTATTTCGTAACGCTTTGAACCATTTTTTACTTTTTTTTACTTTTTTATCTCTCGTGTTTAAAAGATCGTTAACCACAAGATTTAAACGATGACCAGCACATGGAATCTTAAGAACATTATCATAAAATTTTTTTACTGCAGAGAAAATTTTTGCAAATGAGTCAGTAACTAGTGCAAAAATCTTATTATTGATTGACCATTCATTTAAGATTTTGTTTAACGTATTAAATAGATATTCAGCTGTTTTCACTTCAGAAATAAACCTAAGATCCAGGTTTCGGTCAACTAGAATCATATTATTGTCAATAAAATGACAAGTCACACCGAGGTAGCTGTTTTTACTCAATGATAACCAAACATCACAAGTAATTGTAATAAAATGACATTCTTTAAATTCTAGCATTAAAATTGATCTTAGATTGTCCGTAATTGATGGAATTAAGTTTTTGCTCACTGTATATATGCATGGCATTTTGTAGCTTTTGTTTAACTCACTAACTAAATTTATAAATTTTTTTTTTTTTTTTTTTTTCTCCTTTTATTTAGTTGTATAAATATCTACATGTTCCGTGTTTTATAAAATATATAAAAATGGCAAGGACGAGAAGAAGACAGATTTGCCTTATCACCAAGTCCCTTGTTTTTTCTAGACATTTATATGAATACATTGTAACTAAAATTAAAAATTAAAAATGAGAGAAAAAAGAAAAATGTTTCAAAGAAGTTAATATAAAATGCAAAATAGTTGAAGTCTTTCAAAGTTGTTTTTAATACAAGTTAAAGAAGAAGTTTTTTCTCAATAACTTGAAGATTAACTTACGTTCATGCAATGCTATATATATTCATTTTTCAAAGTTATTCATTAAGGTAAAATTTTAATAAATCATACAAGAAAACCAAAACCAACAGCATAAAAAGAAAACATGAAAAATGAAAACATAAAGGTTAATTTATAATCAGAAGACTTTATATATACATATATATATATATATATATATATATATATATATATATATATATATATATATATATATATATATATATATATGTATATATATATATATATATATATATATATATATATATATATATATATATATATATATATATATATATATATATATATATATATATATATATATATATATATATATATATATATATATATATATGGAAAAACCGGCGTTGTCCCAGTTAAAAAGTATTGAGAATGTATTTGTTAATCATTAATAAATGTCTTTATTTAAAGCAAAGAAAAAAAAATTTTTGTATAAAAAATTACAAAATGTTTCGTTTTGAATAAATTTTAAATAAAATAATTATAATATAAATTTTTTTAAATTGCTTAGTTTCATTTGCTTTAAATAAAGACTTTTATTAATGATTAATAAATAGTTTCTTAATACTTTTTAAATGTGACAACGCCGGTTTTTCCACTGAGGTCTTCATATATAAATATATATATATATATATATATATATATATATATATATATATATATATATATATATATATATATATATATATATATATATATATATATATATATATATATATATTATATATATATATATATATATATATATATATATATACATATATATATGTATATATATGTATGTATATATATGTATGTATATATATATATGCTCGCTGACTTCCGCTTCATAAGTGATAAGACGTGTTTTTTCTGCGTAAGATTTAAGTTTTAAATCTAGTATTTAATATATATTTGTTTTCCTAGATTATTGTACTCTCTTTTAAATATATTGTAAAGTTTTTTTTCAGTCTAATTTTTCCTAGTTAATTAAGGTTTCTTTTTTTTTTTTTTCTTTTGTTAAGGTTTTTTATATTAACTTAAATCTAGTATTTAATATATAATTGTTTTCCTAAGTTATTGTACTATCTCTTTTTAGTATATTGTTTTAAGTTTTGTTTTGAGTCTTTCTTCCTAGTTAATTAAGGTTTTATTTTGTTAAGGTTTTTGTTTTGAAATAATTATACAATAATTTATAAAGTTTTTTGCACATATATATATTTTTCAAAGATCGTCCTTTTTCCTTGTTTATAATTATTCGGAATTGTACATATTTTTGACTGCTATATTATATTTACTGCTATATTATATTTGACTGCTACAATATATTTGAATATTTTTGGTTTTATTTTGTTTATCTACTATATTGTGATTTGTGAAACATCTTCCTAACTTTTGTTTTATTTTATTAATTGTTAATTTTGTTCTAAACAACAAAAAATTTCTTAGTATATTTAAATTTTTCTAGCTTGCTAATTGACGTATTTCCTTTTGTATAATTTTGTATAGGTCATTTAAATTACGTTATTTGCTAAATGACGTAATATAAATTGACTGTGCTAAAACACTTAGTTCTGTTCTAATCAGCAATTAAGTTTGTTTAAAGTTTGTTAAACTTGAAATATATTAATTTAATATCTTTATTATTATTATCATTGTTATTAAAATTTTTATTATTATTATTTTTATAATTGTAAATTATTAAAATTGACAATTATCAAATGACATCAATAGTGGCTGCTGCGGCAGCTCTCGACACAACTTGCGTATCAATAGTCGACGCAGCGACAAGAGATACCATGGCAACAACATTCACAAACAAAACATTCAACGAAAACTACAAAAACCGCGTCGCCGAAATGCTCAAGGTGGCATTAATCTCTGCGCTCACACCTATAATTAAATTGAATAAAGAAACCGAGGCTAAACTAACTGCCCAAATTTACGATCTCAACAAGAAACTAGAAGACAAGAAATATATTACCTACGCCTCGAAACTCAAAGGAAACGCACCTGAAACAGTCAAACACAGAAACGAAATAATAAATATTGTCGCTGCCGAAAACAAAGACAGGCAGGATCGTTCCATGAATATCATTGTGGTTGGTCTACCCAAAACCGAGAATAAAGACGACAAGACAAGCGTCACGGAATTCATCAAGGCTTGTGGTCTTGATGACTTTACTATCAAATAAGCACGATGCCTAAACTCAAGTAAAAAACAAACTGTTCATAACTCTAATATTATTCAAGTCTCTCTTGCAAACGAAATGGAACAAACCGCTGTTTTAAATCTCTGCAATCGCCATCAACTACAACAATTTAACGGAGTTTTCGCACGAGAACTCCGGCTCAGCAACAAGCGTTCAACGAAACTCGAGCTAGACTTAAAAAGAAAAACGAAGAGCTGAAAGATGCTGGGATTCTCGACCAACCGTTTCGGAATGTCATCCACAAAAGAACCGATCAAATATGCTGTATTGATGTCACAATGTCAAACGAGCAAAAGAAATATGTGTTCGCCTCAGCAACTACAGCTCTCAACGAATATTGAAGAAGTAATACACCAGCTACAACAAGCACCGCTCAAGAAAACTCGTCCACCTAAAAAAAAACACACCAAAATAACGACCAGCATCCCTGTAATAAATAAAAATAATCTCCTGCAAATCTCCGCTTTTGGGCCAACAATCCATGCTCGCTAAATAAAAACAAACGCGACGAAGCCATAGCCCGTTTACACAACTTAGAAGTTAAAAATACTCCTCACATTTTATTCTTCACCGAAACTTGGTACAACGGAACAAGCGACACGGTTATACCAGGCTATCAAATTCATCGAAGAGGTAGAGACGGAAGAGGAGGTGGCGTGGCCATTTATATACAAGAAGAGATAACTACATTAGAAACCAATTTTGCACAATTAAACTCAGACTCCATTGAACAAATGTGGCGCGTTGTTAAGCTTGGCAACAACTCAATTCTTCTCGGATGTATATATCGTCCACACGACCTAAATGACGAAACTCTCAAAAACTGTATAGCCTCTATCAAAGCTTCAAAAGCTGCCGCCCAAAGGTTAGAGTGTGATTTCATTATAATCTATGGGGACTTTAATTTTAACAACACATTTTATGAGTATATTGAGATTGGCAGTGGCGTGGCGACAACAGAGCACGTGCTAAATGAACGACCAGGAGACATGAAATTTCAAGATTGCTTAAACGAATGCCTACTCACACAATTGATCACCTTCAAAACATACCATAGTAACAGATTTTCAGAGCCGAACAGTACTCTAGACCTAGTAATAACAGACAAACCAGATCTCTTGATAGAAATAAAAGAAGAAGGCCCGTTCGGGGACATTCCAATGGGACAATCTCATGCTCTAATCACGCGTCGATTTGTTCTGAACGACAAGATAAAAGTACCACCAATCGTGCAGCGAAAACGATATATCTGGAACAGAGCCGACTACGCTAATTTCTCGCTAAAATTAAGTTCAAACAATTGGAAAAGCTTATTCGAAAACTGCTCAGCTAACGAATGTTACAATCTATTCCTAGAAGTGTACGACGAACTAGCAACAGAACTCATTCCGTCGACTACCTTGCCTTTCAAGAAGAAACACAAACCATGGATAACAGACGAAGTTTAAAAAGCTATTAGAACAAAACAAGAACTTTGGAATAAATATATTGCCTCTGGTCGCCATACACATAGAGAGCTCAAAGACAAGCACAAAGAAGCATGCAGAAATGTAACCAAAACTTTGAGATTAGCAGTGTTAAAATATGAAGAGAACCTAGCTAATTTATATAAAAACGACCCTAAAAAGCTACACGCTCATATAAAAAACAAAGCCTACTCAAAATATGTATTCAACTCCATAGAAACAATTGATGGAACAATTTCAACAGATCTTCAAATTATTTGCACAACCCTGAACAATTATTTCCATTCAGTATTTGTCAACGAGCCAGACGGACCTGTGCCGGAATTAGAACCCCGAACTGACAAAAAATGTATATTAGACAAGAATATCTTTTCAATCAACGATATCCGTGCTTGACTTACAAACCTAGACGAATCTAAATCTCTTGGTGTTGATAACGTTCACCCTCGTGTACTAAAACACTGCGCAGAAGCTTTCGCATTGCCACTAACATTAGTTTTCAAGAAATCTTTCTCAACCAGCACTATACCAGACCTGTGGAAAAAATCTAACGTCACGCCCATTTTCAAGAAAGGAAGCAAACTAAGAGCATCAAATTATAGACCAGTTTCTCTCACATCCATACCATGCAAAATATTCGAGAGTATATTACATGAAAAAATAATGCTACACTGTAACTTAAACGGTTTAATAAGCATAGCACAACACGGATTTGTTCAAAAAAAAGGCTGTTTGACTAATCTCCTCGAAACTCGTGACTTCCTCACAGAAGCTGCACACAAGAAGTATCCAGTCGACATGATTTACACTGATTTTGCAAAAGCATTTGATAAGGTCCCACATAATCGCCTATTGAGCAAATTGAAAGCATATGTCATCAGCGGGAATGCATTCATGTGGATAAATGCCTGGCTTAACAATAGACAACAGCGTGTTGTCATTGATACTCACTCAACTGCTAAAATATTCACATCAGATTGGAAAAAAGTTACAAGTGGCGTCCCTCAAGGAAGTGTCCTCGGCCCTCTCCTTTTCGTACTATTTATAAATGATCTGCCGGACAACATTACCAGCCAGTTCAAGCTCTACGCAGATGATAGTAAAATTATGAACATGTTTAAATCGAATGAAGATATGCTAGCTTTACAATCAGACATTGATCAAGCCATAAAATGGTCTCACAAATGGTTGATGTTCTTTAATGTGGAAAAATGCAAAACAATGCATGTCGGTCGAGGTAACAGAAAATCTAATCAAGTCTATTCAATGACGAACACAGAAGGCACTCGTCGAAACCTGGAGGAAACGAAACTGAACGAGATCTAGGTATTCTGATATCAAATGACCTCAAAGTCCGTGCCCAGGTAGAGTCTGCAGTCTCAGTAGCCAATTACAAATTGGGCCTACTAAAAGAAGTATTCCGAAGCAGAAGCATTTATCTCTGGCGAACGCTTTACATCACATATGTGCGCCCACACCTGGAATTCGCTATTCAAGCATGGTCTCCTCACCTAAAAAAGGATATCAATATGCTTGAAAGAGTTCAGCGCAGAGCGACAAAAGTTTCCTCAATCAAACATCTCCCATATGAGCAACGCTTAAATATATTTAGAATGACAACACTGGAAGAGAGAAGAGCTAGAGGAGATTTTATTGAACAGTTTAAAATTAAAAATAAAATTGATGATGTTAACTTTTTTGTTCCTCAAAGGATCTCTAACAACGTATGTTGCAGGAGGAGTCACAATAATCAGCTACACAGACAAATTGTTAGCAATTGCGAGGAGCGACATCACTTTTTTACTAATCGTGTCACACCGTCCTGGAATATGCTACCACAGGAAGCAATTGACACTCACTCGGTCAACTTATTCGAAAGTTTCCTATTATGATAGGCATCTTGTCTCGTTGACAATTAGCCCTACACATTAGCCCATTACATTTTTTTTTTAATTTTTTTTTTATTTCGTCATTAAAAAAAAGAATACAATGCTGTTTTATATAAATAAAATTATCATGACCGGGGCTAAAAGAAGGCAAATTGTGCCTTATCACTACATTTTACACTACAAAATTTGCCTTATCACAATATATATATATATATATATATATATATATATATATATATATATATATATATATATATATATATATATATATATATATATATATATATATATATATATATATATATTGTTTTTGTTTTATAAATCTTTATTTAAAATTAATTAGCATTACAATGAATTGTACAATTTTATCTGTCCTTTAATATCAATAGTTTGCTAAGAATACAGGGGAGGAACATTATTTATGCATCGAAAAGGCAGTAGAGCTTCCAATGTTGTTTGGGAGGTAGAGGTCAGTGACGCCATCTCGATGGATTCGGAGGTATTTTTGAATAAAAGTTTTTTGGTAAGTAGTTGTTTTTGCGGTGTTAAGAGCATACGGGAATCTATTAGGGTTTCTACTGTTGTTTGAGTTAATTTAGTAGTTTTAGGATGGCATGGGCCTGCAAGGATCTTTTTGAGTGTATTAATACAGATCCAGTCAAGTAACTCTTCAATGTCAAAAATAATATTGAAGCTGCTTGAATTGGTTACATCAATTCCAATAATTTGCAGGGCATTTTTATGAAAATGTTGGATCTTTCTTTTTGCAGCAGCACTTCACGAAGTGAGAATAGGAGCACTATATATCAAGTGGCTAATAGCGTAAGATCGGTAGACCTGTAAAAGGTTTGGCTGAGTGTGACCAATTTGCTTAAGACGTCTGAGCAGATATGGTACGATTTTATATTGTTGTGAACTTTTGTCCATTGTTCATCCCAATCAATATTCTCATTGAGCATGATTCCAAGATATTTGTGGCTGCTGACTATTTCAAGTTCAGTATTATTGAGTACAATGGATGGTAAAGCTTGAATTTCGGAGCATCTGGGAATAATTCTTATGATTTTATATTTTGGGCCATTAAGTTTCATTCCGTTTACCTTAGACCAAAGAACGACGCCATCAACAATGGATTGAGGCAGGTTGGTAGGAAATTTATCATTAATTATATAGGCCAGTATGTCATCAGCATAATTTTCGAGGATGGTTTCAGGTGGAAGATAGACGTTAATGTCGGAAATAAATAGAATGAACAGGATTGGACCTAGAACACTACCCTGAAGTACACCTGCTTCGATATATTTCCAGTCAGTGGTGTGATCATTTGTTTTAATTCTTTGTTGACGATTAGATAAGTAAGCTGCAATCCAAGAGATAAGCCAGCTAGGTAGAATGTTCACTAACTTTAACAGTAACTTCTCATGACTGGCAAGGTCAAATGCTTTTTGAAATCAAAGAATATTGCATAAATTGATTTGTTGTTATCTTTCGCATGACTCCAGTCCTCTATAATTTGAATAATAGCGTCCATCGTACTTCGGCCTGGAAGGAAACCGAACTGTTTGTTTGAGACCCATAAGTGCTTGGTGTGATGGACAATGAATATGGTAATAATACGTTCAAAAACTTTACATAATGCGGATGTAATGGCAATTGGTCGATAGTCATTAGACGATTGTGGGTTAGAAATTTTTGGAATCGGTGTTATGTTTGCTGATTTCCATTGGTCAGGTAGGTAACTGTTTTCAATGAGGCGGTTGAATAGGATGCAGAGTGATGAGGCGATTTCAAAGCGAGCAGATTTGAGTAAAAACGGAGAGAGATCATCTGGTCCTGAGGAACCTGGTTTGAATTTGCTGAGTTGGTTGACAACGTTATTAAGGGTAAAAATGGGGGTAGTAGGCGGGTTTGCCTCTCGGTTAATGAAGCATGAGGGTTGTTTCTTGCAAGTCTAAACACTTTGAAAATGATCATTTAATTGGTTTGCTAATGTTTCAGAGATAGGGGTTGTGATTTGACCTTTATCAGCAAGACTGATTTCACGCCAAAAATCTGTTTTTCCAGGAGTGAAACGCCTGTTATAGATTTTCTTTCTTTCGGTAAATAGTTTACTAATTCAATTTGCAAGTGCTTTCCACTCTTTGTAGTACCCGGAGAAAAAGAGTTGTTGACGCTCTTTTATAAGGCCTTGAATTAGTGGTGTCATCCAAGGCTTAGGGTTAACGAGCGTTGTTGATTTTAGAGGTTGGCAGATGTCTTGGGCAGAGAGAATAGAATGATAAAAGTTGTTGCAAACAACTTGTATTTCATACGGTGAATCAACTAAGATTTCAATATTGGTAGATCGTATCAGTGCAACAGTTTCAGCAATTCTACCTGACCGGTAAGCAACCTTGTGGGGAACCAGGCGAGTAGATTTATAGAGATTTAGAGGAGGTTGACTAACTACAACAAGGTGATCTGAATTACCAAAACAAGGAAGAGTATTCGACACATAGCATTTAGGGGCTTTACTCAAGATGATGTCAAGAATAGATGTTTTTCTGGTGAAGTGTGTGTTGAGATGAATGAGTTGGTGAGAACGACAAATAAAGTCAGTAGGGCAGCCATTTAGATCCCCTGAAAGAAATATTAGTGGTTTATTGCCAATTGTGCAACGAGTTATGGCTGGTTCAATGAGTTGTGCAAGTTGATAAGATGCATTGCGCTGCTCACTTTTAGACCAAACCGGGATATAGGCACATATAACTAGGCAAGAAGAGTATCCTCGGGGGAGTAATTTTGGGTACACACGAGCAATTGTTAGTTCGATTTTTTGTTTAGGCACCAAGTTAAACGAGTAGTCTGTATTTAATTCTATTTTTTCTATTTTATCTGAGTATTTTTAGTTTATAAATATAGCAGTACCACCACCCATGCACTCTTGCCGTTCAGTGCTTATGCAAGTGTAATTATTATTAATTTGAGAAATAATAATTTGCTTACCGCTGGGGTTAAGCCAGGTTTCAGTTAAACAGGCAATGTCAATGTTGGTATCTATGAGAAATTGATTAAAAATCTCAATTTTGTTACAGAGTGAGCGCATATTAGTGGTACAGATGGTTGGTAAGCGATTGGTGTTGAGATTAATGCTAGTTAGTTGGGGTGGAGCGAGAAGTGAGGGCACCGCGGATCTTGATGATTGCTCCATTGCGAATGCACCAGTGAAAGGGTGCATCAGGGTTATCATTACGTAGTTTATCATTACGAACGTTGCGGTCTTTGCGTAGTTGGTACTCAAGTTCTCTTTCAGCAGGAAACAAGTCAGGACTGACTCTGTATGTCTTGAAATTCTCATGTGTAGCGAGTTTGCGAGAGTTTATCAGAGCTAACTTTTTGTTAGTAATGTTTTTGAGTTCTACAACAATAGGCCGACAATTTGATGCTTTTTTTGTGTTAAGACGCTTGGAGAAACTAACATCATCATTGGTAAGGCCTATAACGTTTAGGATCTCTGTCATGCAGGGTAACGCTGATGGTGGTGTTTGGGTGACATTTGCTACAGCCACTGGTTCTGGGACACCAAATATTATTATATTATTTTCACGTTTAGCTGCTTGCTTTAGTTTTACAAGGACTTGACCGATTTGTGGCGATGAGTTTGGCTTGTTTCTGACAATATTACTCCAGGATGGCTGGTGTGGGCTTGATTGGGTGGCTGGTTGAGAGTTGATTTTGGTTTCAATAATTGCTAATTTTTGTTGAAGTTTTTTTATTTGGTTGGCTTGCAGGTTGATAGTAGCTTTCTGTTCTGAAATGATGTTAAGGAGCTCCATTATCCAGATATCGAGATGTGCGATAGACGGTGCTAAGTTTTTAATGGCTGAGTAACCATTTGCATAAATTTTATTAACCATAATACCTTGCACAAGATAAACTTCATAATTATATCGTTTAGAAAAAGCGCACGAACTTTTATGTAAATTCTAAATCTAAGAATTAAACTTACGCTATGCAAATTTAAAATTAAAAATTAATGTTGCCATTGACTTCGACTAAATCGACTAAAAGTCTACTAGTCGAAATTAGTCGACTTTGAAAAATCTAATAGTAGATTAAATCGACTTTGGATTATCTACTAATTGACTAAAAGTCGATTTAGTCGAATAATGGTACTTATACATGCATTTCTAATATCTTTTTATTTGATTGAACATTAAAAATCTTTTTAATTTTATTTTGTTAACAAAAGCAAATATGACTGTTGAATAGAATGCAGTTTTTTCAAATCCAGACTAAAATATTCCCCCCCCCCCTCCTTTCCTATTAAATTAAAAAAATTAAAATTTAGCATCTCCCTCCATCCCAATCACCTCTCTCCTAATCCAGCTCTAAGTTTTTTGCTTACTCTTTTGAAGTTCTATTAAGGGTTTAAGGATTTCAGCAACTTCCAAAAAAATTACTATTAGTTACCGGTACCGATATCTGCGGTCACTTAAGAACAACTAAAAGTACTCAGGAGTAACTTATAGTATACTGAAAGGAGCTTCACAACGTCTTCTGGTAATTATGTATGGTAACTAGAATTAAATTCCGCCTAAGTTAACAATTTATAATGTTAACAGTAAGTAACTTGCCGAATCTTAGTTCTAACATAGTATCTAAAAAATAATAAACAAACAACCAGGCCTGAAAAGAGGTTGAGAAAGATTCATTGGGTGTGTGTTTGTAAAAATAATATTATTTTCATCTTACACTATTTTTGTATACTTTTTCTCTATTTTTACTATATTAACATTTTATTTATATTATTTTTTCATTTCTTTAGCATTTTTATAAATAATCAAAATTGCAAATTTCTTTTTTCGATATCCCAATTAATTTAAATCCAAAATATTGCTTGTTAGCTATTGTATTTCTGGGTTTACGACTGATCATTTAACGAGGACTCGCCAAAAAAGGTTTTTCCGCATGCTATTTGGCATCTGCCTTTTTATGGTCAAAAGATTTTTCCTGACGGCCCTGCATTATTAAACAACTTCATAACATATGATAATAATTATCATATTAAAAAACTTTTTAGTTATGTATTGTTGTTTTTATTTTTTTTTATTTTTAGCAATCTTTGCATGTGATTATTAAAAAGATTTTCATACAATATCAATCCAATATACAGTGCCGATTCGTTCCATTCTTTAACTAGGGCTCTAAAGATAGTTAAATTGTGAAACCCTTCATATCTAAATAGTTTATTTTAAAACTTATATTTACTTTTATTTTACTATTTTAGACTTATATTTGTTTTATATTTATCAAGAAATCAAAAGGACTTTTTCACAATATTAAATCACTTGGACCTAGCAAAATTTATCCTGTGTGGCGTTCATATTGTTTTGTTTCATTAATATTTAAGTTATATAATTTAAAAATATATAGAGCAGACGTTAATTACTTGATTTCTTTTATTACTTTCCCCCTACCTTCCCTCACATTTTGAATAAATCGACTTTTAGTCGATTTCAAAAAAGTGTAAGTCATTCAAACTATAATTTCAAATTTTAATTTCAAAAATTTTAACATTAGTTTAAGAGTCGACTTTGGTTGACTTTTGAAAATATATTAGTCGATTTAGTCGACAGTCGAACTTTTTAATAGTCGTAACAACACTAGTTTAAATGAGGAATGGACTTGCAAATAATGGACTGCCAAATGGAACTTATAAATGAGCTAGTTGTGACTAGCTCATTTATAAGTTCCATAAGGCTATCAACAACCTTTGTGCTCCTGCTCTAAGCCTACTATTTTGGTTTAGAGCTTTGTCAACTGTAGTGATCTCTTTTCCACTCAAGAGGTCACTTATTTGTGTGACAATGACCAACAGAGGGTGCAGCCTCTTCTATAATATAAATTCTTCTTCTGTTAGAATAAATCCTTAAAATTTCTTTGTATAACTCAAATTTTTCAGCACTGGTTTTATTTTTGACACAACATTTACCATTCTACGATGGCTGTTTTATCATAATTGAGAGATGGTTAGAATTTTGAGGTAAATATTTTTATGATCTCAGCATTTATCAATTACTTCTTTCCTGGCCAATCCAGATGAAGAATGTTTCTTATGGAGCTAAGGTCTTGCAGCTTCTTAAATACCCCTTTCATTGTTGGCTCATTGTCAGCAGAAGTTTGTAGGATTTCAAATCATTGTAAAACATTATAAATAACACCTAAAAAAACATCACCACTAGCAGACTACACTCAAATTAGGTTTTCTATGTTAACAAATTGATAATTATGTAGAAACTTAAAAGAATCTAGCATACTGAAATTAAATTAAACGAAAAAACTTAATTTTTATTCATATAAAAAGTCCACTAAAACGCTAATATTATTTTAAAAGCTACTTTTGATTTATCATCAACTAAAATTACTTAATTCAAAAACCGCTCGTGTAGTTCAGTAACCTGTCTGCCTGATTTTAAATCCAAGCGTTTTCCTATTAATTTATTTTACTTTTTAAGTAAAGCACAAACTATTTCAGATATTGAAAAATCTTTTATTTTTCATAAAGTGCATCTTTTACCATTACAAATGGAACTTGACTTCATTTTTTTGTCTACCATCGACGCGCAATTAGCAATCGAAGGTTGGAGCTAATTTATGGCCACCCTTCCACACATCTCGACCAATATTCTGCGAATTTTGTGTTCAATATTGGCTTTAAGTTTATCTGACGGATCTGGCTTTCCAGCATAGTCCAATAACTTGACTCAGCCTAGAAGAAAAACTTCCAGAGGCGTCAAATTGCACAAACGAGGTGACCAATTTACTTTTCATTTTCTTAAGATAACAGGCTAACTAAAACTTACATTTTCAAAGAACTTAAGAACTAAGTATTAAGAAGAGAATAGGCCTAAAAAGGACCATTTAAGAATTGTTCATAAGTTGAAGAAGAGACAAACTAAATATTTCTAAAATATTCGATATTGCAGATAAGAGAACATAAAAGCTTGGAGGAGCCACCGCAAGTTGAACCCTTATCCTTAAGCATGGGAAGCAATACTTCAACTGATTTGCAATGCGAATATATTATTAAAACCTTTTTAAAGCCATAAAAATCAGAATGAGACTATAAAAAAAAAATTCTTTTTTTTCATTTGAAAAAAACTTTACAAAATAGATTCCATTATGCGGTTCGTTTCTTTTCCTTTGTACCAATTGACACACTTTTATGATGATTAATATACTGACAGAGACAATTCGACCAGCAATCAAATAAATTTTTGGCTAGGGTTGTATCTATCAATATATATTCCAACTCTCACACAAGTGCGAGAGCTGAAATATATCACCCTGCTGATTAAGGTGTCATTTCTTTCAGATTAAAAACTTTGTATTATAAAAACTTGTAACGACACATAGTCTCACTAAAAAAAGTTTAACAGTCAAAATCCAATATATAAAGCTATCGGGATCATGATTTAGCTATTACTTCTATCCCCGACAAAAATTTCCAAAAAAAATTGTTAGTTTTTGGTTATGGTTTTATATTTCTGCAATTTTATGAGAAGACTTTATTAGAAGATATTATAAAGAGATTTGCAGAGAACATTTGATGAGATATTTGAGGAGAGAACTTTTAAAAGGATTTTCAGGAGAATTGATTGAAGAATTTTATGGACAATTTTAGGAGAATTATTATTTATAATATTATCATATCCATTTACATTTCGATTGAGAAATTACTATATCGTTATTTTTTGTATTAAGATTTTGTTGTTAAGCTTGGCCGGGTCTAAAATGTCTAAAGAGTTAGAAGTCAGGGGTCCTACCGTAACACGAATCATACAGGAACCACACACACCAGTAGATAATAAATGGGGGTATCAAGCTGCTTGCACTTTTCATAGAAGTTCACGCATTGTATATTCAGTTTATTTCCCATATTGCTTTTTTCATTAGCCACATTTGTGCTATATATTCGCTCAATTTGGTGGCGTTTGCTAATTTTTTAATCGCTGTTTTGCCCTCTGCTTTGTCTTGTACATAGCAATTATCTATGTTAATTGCACTCACATTTGCGCTTATAGTTAGATATTTATTTTGCTTAATTTGGTTCCCAACAAATGCCCCTGCACAGCTATCAAATTAAAAACATTGAATTTTTCTAAATGTAATATTCACAGCCATCAAATTGTAAATGTTTTTTATGTTTCTCAATCTTGCATCATGATCTACTGAATGGGGTGGGCAGCTATTTTAAGTTACAAATTCGATAATAAGTTGGATAACAATAATTGCTCGCACCTTTTAATCTTAGTTTTGATTTTAGTTGGATATTTAAATAAATAAAACATTTGTTGTTTTATAAAATCTTAAAGATTTACAATCATAGATTTAAAAATTTCACCAGAAATAAAAGGAAAAAAAAGTAAGTGATGAGAAATAAAAATGAAAAAGGGTAAATTTAAACAGTTGATCAATTAAAAATCAAAATATTTGAAAAAGTTTATTTATATTTATTATTTATTTAAACCCATTAACCTGGTTAAATGGATTTTTTTTTTTATAAAAAATAAGACAAAAGAAAATGATATTGATTGAATTTTGATGAACTAAAATTCAATTCTATTTTAAAAATATTAGCGGTAATGTAATAGACACAAAGCAATAACTTTAAAAATGATTCACACAATGTGACGCCCATTCACAGTTCGAACGTTTGTTCCATCTAAGTAAAAACAGTTGTTGATTACATTTATTGCTTCAATTTTGGTAACTCTGCTCCAATTACTAACATCAGTTTTTACAGCTTCAGGATAAAACTTATCTATCTATTAAACTTAGGAGACCATAACCATTACGAAGTTCTCTCTTGAACACCTCCCTCACATCAGCGGGAATAAACTTTTTATTTTTATGCTGATATTGTATTTTAGTAATGACATTCCAAAACTTTTCAAATTCCCTTAAACATTCTTCCTAATTGAACTCCACATTACTGACATCTTGGCCCTCTCTTTTATTTAATTTAATAAGTTCTTTTGCTACGTCTCTTGTGTAATCTTGCAGAAAAACCTTGTTCTTCTTTAATTCTTTTTCAAATTCTAAATTGTTGCGTTGATCAGTGAAACATTTTTCAATTCATGCTTCACAACTTTTAACACAATTGAGAAGAACTTGTTCAATTCTATTATTTAACGCTATTTCCATTTTTGAAAAATGGTCTGGTTTACTGGTTTTTTGTCGATAAAAAACGCTTCTGCTTGTGCATTGTTTAATGCAATAGATTTAGCATAAAAATCATTAATTTTTAACGATAAGAGTTCTCGACAAGTGTTTGATTCAAAGTAATCGGACTTAAAAAAGGATTTAGTTTCATTGTAAACAATTTCAAGATTTTCGTTTAAACTACATTCTAATTTTGATTTCCATATGCTAATTTCGTTCTCAATTTCATATTTGACTTGAATCTCTGCATGATTAATTAGACTTAAAGCAAAGTTTTCTTCTAAGATTCCGTTCCAGACCGTTTCTATTTTTTCACAAAAGTTTTCTAAACTTAAACTCTACGTCTTGTTCGAAAACATTTTAGTTAAAATATGATCTCTTAATTCTGAGTAAGCTTCGCTATAAGACTCACTTGGTGGTGCCATTGAGCCAGATTCTTCCATAAGCTGTGGGAAATAAAAAATATCCTGTTCTAGTGAAGTGTCAACAAAATCTTGAAAGTATCGATATATCTTCTGCATTATACCAGCTTGCATATCTAAAGTTTAATAATTGTATAGTTAATACTTTTCAATTTTTTGCCATTTTCGAGCATTTTTAGTTTATAAAAATTAGTAATTTTGATATTATAGTTGAGTACTACTTTATCAAGTTGTACCAAGTTCTTTTAATTTGAAACCGGGTGTGTTAACAAATGAATTTGCTATGCAATCAAATATTTACACCGGTCAATGAAAAGTATTGGCAAAAATGGATTGTTTCAAATTTGTGACCTCTAAATAAGTTTCTTAAAGAATCTCCATACATATTTCCTTGACCTTTTTATCAAGCTTGAATTTCTTGAGGACCACTATGCCTCGTTACAAATACCCCCCAATCGTAGCTAACCTCTGTGCACGAGTTAATAGAAAATTATATTAGCTTGGCATGAATTAAGAAATTAATTAGTTTTTTTAGAAGCAATTCGAACTCATTAAAAAACGAAAAATGTTTTAGTTCCCCAAACAAGATTTTCCTTTTCTCGAAACTCATTCTTCAAAATGTTTCTCTATTGCCCCATTTTATTCGTAATATATTTTAGATTATCTTCAAACATTTTATAACATATCTCCTCTGCAATGCAAAAACGCAATTTTGGAACCATCTGCAAGAAAGTGATTTTCAACCTGTATGGGTATAACTTTCTTCTTGTCCTTATAAGCAAGCTTGTATTCTATTTGACAAGAACGTGACTTCTCATACTTTTCTTAAATCAGGAATAAATAATTTTGGAGTTCACAAATGCTTTTGTTTAGGTCACCATTATAATCCATTTTTCATTTATCATTGTCATTTTGAATGAAAGCAGCAAATGAAGTAAGTTAAAAAATTTTTTATTTAGTAGGATTTTTTTCGATAAAAACTCTAGTATACGTTACTGAAAATTATTGCGTTTAAAAACAAGCTGGACAATAAGTATTGGTGTTTCATCTTAAAACTCTCAACATTTGTTTCTAAAATGTGTTTGGATATTTATCAAAGTACTATTATTAGAGAAATGCGGATAATAGAAATGAATTATTTGAAATGGAATTCCAAACCGGAATAGAACTGTTTGAAAAAAATTTAACGAATTGTCACGAAGACAAAGTTAGTAACTTTTTATAAGTATAATGCTGAATAAAATGATATACCTAGTATGTCGTTTTATTCACCTTAATTTCACCTTTATAATGGTGATTACACTAAACGATTATTTAAAACCATGAAATAAAATAATACAAAATAAATAATAAAAGTAATACTATTAGCCATAGTTACGACTTACGAATTAGTCGCAAAGACCTTCATCAAACTAAATGACGCAGTGAAATATTTTTGCATTAATTATTACAATACCCATATCCATAACTTTAATCAGTTTCAGAAAACCTGTCGTTACACTCTATTACTGTATTCATTTTGAAGCTCGGGAAAATTGACTTTGTGTTAAACATTGGCATTACGAGGCGTGAAAGTAAATGCGATCGATTAAAAAAATCTCGTAATTGTTCTCCACATACATCCAGCGAAGCCTTAGTCATAAGCTTGACACACCGCTCTATTGAATAAATATGGCACGGAAGTCTTTTAAACTCAATTGTAAATTGTCCACCACTTTTTACAAACAATCGAAAACCTTCATCAGACACATCAGCTGTCAATGGTGGCTCGGACATTTCATCGTCTTTCCTGCTGATGAGTTCAATGTAGTTATGTGCATCTAAGTTAAGGTTGGTTTATTGAAAGTACGCAGTATATGACTTTTTTCCAGTCGCGCTATAAGGATGTGCCACAATCCTAACTCACAATTGGTGTTCGTCACTAATCATTGCTTGTTTGAGATTCTCTGGTTGGGTGAAGTAGGTATTACATTATCATACATTATCTACTATATCTCACAATTCCTGCGATAGGTAACGTGATCGCTGAATATATGTTGGATACCACTTCACACATATCCCACAGATTTTTGATTAGTGCTCAGATCTTTCAGTTTAACTTTTGGAAGAGTTACATTAATCTTTTTAAATGTAACAACTGGTAATTTCTCACATTTTACAAGCGCCTTGTCAATTGGCCTTGAAAAGTCTTTTCGTCCTGTGGCTGATCCATCCAAATAAATTAGCAGATATGAAAGAGGAAGTTCGTTTGCATGCAAAAGGCGAATCAGCCATCGCAATGGTTTGTTATATTCCTTCTCAATAAGTCTACTTTTTCCAGCCTTTTTTCGGTGTTAACAGCAGCTCCGTCATATCCAACTGCTACAAACGTCTGAGCGTCGATATCCTAGTTAGCAACTAAGTTTTTTTATATAATATTTTATCAAACAAGCTAATTATCCAGGTGGTGATAAATGCCTAAGATATTTAGATCCTGGTTCTACTATTACAGAAATCTGCTTCAGCACTGCTGAGATGCCATACCGGTCACAGACGCTTCCTTAATGCAGGAAGTAGTCGCCGACATTGTATATACGGAGAACTTATTAAGTCAATCGAAGAAACATCAGAAACAA
Source organism: Hydra vulgaris (assembly GCF_038396675.1). Taxonomy (NCBI): domain Eukaryota; kingdom Metazoa; phylum Cnidaria; class Hydrozoa; order Anthoathecata; family Hydridae; genus Hydra; species Hydra vulgaris. Next base: position 2,629,604 of record NC_088920.1, read on the forward strand.
TACCCTGATTAATATGATTATTGTCTTCTTCCATTTCAGCTGTAGGTTGACTTGAGATATCACCAACAGTAGGCGTAGACATGACGTTGAACTGCTTTTTTCTACGCCTCTGCTCCGTACTTTTTCTTCTGAACTGTATGGTCAGTTTAATTGACCCATGTTTATCAACATTTCCAATGCACATAACTTGAGACTTTCTGATCTTGGATGGAATCTTGCTCTGCAGGAGAAACCTTGCAAATTTTGCCACAGACACATTTCTCAAACACACATTTAAAGGTGCAAATGTCAAAAACAATTTATTTCTTGCATCTTCTTTGAAAGTACGCCATCATAATTGCTGTGTTTGACGTTTCGCAATAGTTTTCTGTATCTATTATGATTGAAGCGAATCATCTGTAAGATCCGTGTATGAAAAATCACCTGTAGTGACGCTCTCAACCATTTTTTTTCAACAATTACTGCAGCCTTTTCAGAGATCTCCAATAAATGCATTAAGACAGCTAGCCATAAACAAAATTAAACGTTAAACTAAAATATCAAACAGTAGTAGTCTTCTTTTAATTAAGAAACTAAGAGTAAAACACAATTTAAAAACATACAAGTTAACGAGTAATGTAAAATGTTTTGCTTAAATAAATTTTCGTTTGAAATTTATTTACTTCGTTATGCAATCAAATTATTATTTTTTCCATTCGATTGGTGTGACACTCTCTTTTTCGTTCAATTGCGTACAGAGTAAATATTTATTCAAACTGTTGTTCTCGATTGTAGGTAAAAGCTTCGTTTTAACTTTCTGATATGAACCATCTGAACATACTACACGCTCAAATAACTGAAATTTTTATAACCGATGGCGTCTTCGCAACATGGAGGTAAAAATAACGTTTTTAGGAACTTTGGTCCCCTCGAATGAGCTTAAGACATTATTTTAAACATTTAATGAACCAATATAAAGATGAAATAAAATGACATACTAAATACTTAAATAGTTGGCGGAATGAAAAGTTACAAATTTTTAACAGATTTTGACTTCGTGACAAGGCATAAAATTAGAAACAGGTTGAAATATTCATATTTTCATTAAATATGAATATATTTTGTTGACTTATATGTCATTTTTTTCAGTTTTAGCAGTTCTTTCAAATAGCATACGACAGGTCATTCTACTACATGATAAAAAAATAATAAAGAAATAAAATTAGAAAATTTTATAGAAAAATACCTATTTTTAGTAAATTTGGCCCCCTTGAGGTATCTCAAGACAATAAAAGTTTGAGGAAATTTTTTTCATTTTATTTGAACACATAAACAAAAGACAACTTTTTGTTATTATTACATATCAATAGTTTACTTTTATGTTTTCAGATATACTTTCACTGCACTCAAGTGTAGATAGGTTTTTATAGAAGATATTAAGCACTAATCAGGCAATGCAAATTGACCTGGCCTGTCATAAAGCAGACGAAGGTGGTGTATCCAGCGCTGACATCGAAATGACCCACCTAGAGTTGGTGGGCCGTCATCCCACAGGGTAAGCGTGAGCAGTATGGACGCATAAATAAAGATCCTCAATACTCTAGGGCGAAAAAAGAATATGAGTTTGGAATTTAATTTATATATAAATACAGGCCATTTTTTTCTGGGATATTATCGTATGTGTCAACCACAGCCACCGCTAATGCCTAAGAAGCCAAGTCGAAAACCTCAAATGACTGTACAAAATCAGAGTGTACAAAAGCAACGCCCCACCACATTCTGTTAACGATGAATCCAATTTGGTGGTCACCCTGTATCTTAACAGACGAAGTGTTGTTAACAGTTCGCACTATTGACAAGATGCACTATTGACAAGTTCGCACTATTGACAAGACAAGCCATTTTGACGAAGCAGATTATTGATAGGTTGTGATTCGTTGAAGAAGTGTGTGCCACTTCAAAAGTTTAATTGGTTTTGATATATCAACCGTAATGATTCGTTGTTTAGAGCAACGATAACAACCGGGGGCCCAATCACCCAGGCATCATATCAGTCTGAAGATTTTCTTGGCGTCAAAAGTAGTTCGGACGCATGCTTAGCTTCGAAGAGCAACTCTACCAGTGTCCAGTTAATTTTCTCAACAATCATATACTGTAAAATTATTTTCAACAAAACCATGCAGTAACTGCACTTTACTATTTTGAACCTTTCTTGTAAATGCAACCAATAGCAGTTCTTACCTATACCGTTGCCTTGTCTACCAGACGGTCAGCCTCTTCTTATTGTGAAACCTCAGCAATATTCTTTTGTGCATGGCTCACCATTCACTCGGATTCTACTCTTTTCAACCATTGCTAATGGAATATACCTAGGTACGGGAAAGTATATCAACCAAAATCGTCTTGTGCATTAGCCATCTAAAAAGATTAGTCGAAAGGTATTTAAAACACTTATAGAGGCATTACTCCGCCAGTATATGGCGGGAATAAATAACTATTTATATTAGTGCTGTTGCTAAGCCAGCGCGGCTTCGTCACCTGCTTTATATTAGTTTTCACCGCACCATTAATGACCTTGTTCCTTGCTTAATGTCTGCTCTAAGTCCATTTGCGTCGTTGGCTTATTGCCAGCGCAGATGCCCTTGCGGCGTCCTTCTATGGCAGTACAGATTCACTGCTGTGTCCACTCCATATCAAAGCTGAGATATATTTACATCGCAAAACCATTAGTATCAGCGCCGTTGATGTGAAAATCATAAATAATCGCCTGCACTGGAACCGCTTAAATACCACAACTCGCCAAAGTAATTTGTTTTTCCCTTTTAAAATAAATTTTCACTGTTATTTTAATTCTATTTGATCACTTTTTTTTTCTATTTTTATTCCAACAGTTACACCCATTTCCATTGGAATAGTTATAAGAAAAAAATTTATGTTTAAAATCTAATAATATTATGTAAATAAACAAATAAATAGTTTGAAAACTGTTAAACAAAATTTATATTTACAAGAATCAAAAATACTAATACACAAAATTAAGGTGTTAACGTTTGGCAAGTATTCCAGCAACACAATTTTTAAACAAAACCTTCCAAAAAGTTCGGAAAGTTTAGAAAAGTTTCTTTTCTTTCTATATTGAAAGTTAAAATTTACTTCTATTTCGAGATAATGACTTTTTATTATAATCCTAAGTATCATAATCAGTATGATGTTCATATTAAATATCCTTATTGAATTATATGCATTCATTACAAATATTGAATATGTGTTTTAAGTATTCCATATTAAATCTGCAGATTTTATAGATAGTATACAGTGTCCGACAAAAAAAAGCTTAGATAGACATGCAAGAGAACTCAACTAAATTTCTACAACTGATATAGAAAAAAATAAACAAAAAATTTTTATTTGGTGCATTGATTCTTAGATAGAAAAAAACAAGAAAAAAATGACGAAAATTTGAGAATTTTTATTGAAATAACGAAATAGTCCAAACTAATACTTTATGGTGAAGCCACGGCTTTTGATCACTGCCTTGCACCGACGAGGCATACTCTCAACTAGTTATTGAAAGAGTTCCCGAGAAACGCTCTTCCATTGATTTTGAAGAATTTGAAACAATTCTTCTTCATTTTTTGGAGCTCTTGTCTTGATTCCATGATCCAATATACTCCAGAGATTCTCGATAGAGTTCAGATCAGGACTTTGAGCTGGCCAAGAAAGAAACACTAGTTTTTTGTTCTTCAAATAATTTTTCACATTGTTTGCCGTATGTTTTGGGTCATTATCTTGCTGAAAGACCCAACTTTTATCTTTAAAGAGCTCATTTGCACTAGGTATCAGTTGATGAATTAAGATTTGTTTGTACATTTTACTGTCCATAATACCAAGAATTTTATACAAACGACCAACACCCGATGAAGTAAAACATCCCCATACATTCACTTTTTATCGTGCTTTACTGTTGGCTGTGTTCCTAATGGATCGTAACGTTCATTATGTAACCGCCAAACACGCGACCGTCCACTGAAGCGCAAACTAAATGGTGACTCATCACTCCATAAAACATTTTTCAATTGTTCGATTGTCCAATTCTGATATTGCTTTAGCCAAGTCTTTTTTTCCGGTTACTTTTAGAAATAAATGGTTTTTTAACGCTCCAGTAAGATTTAAATTTCCCAAAAGAATGGATCCTTCGAAGAACCGTCCGTTCGTCAATATCCAGTTTAAAATTTCTCTTTATTTCAGCCGCTGTTATCTTTCTATTCTTTCGAACCTCTCTTATAATTAATCTGTCCTCTCTGGCAGTTGTTTTACGCCTTCTTCCGCTCCCTTCTTTGCGTTTAAAACTTCCCCTCAAATAATACTTGAACAAAAATCTTCGAATTGTTGTGCACCATTGATTCAATTTTTTCCAATTTCATGGTCAGTGTATCCACTTTTATGCTATGCCACAATTTGGCCCTTTTCAAACTCAGTGAGTTGTTTTCTTATCTTTTTTTGAGTTGTCTGGCGCATTGTTCGACTTTGATAGAATAGGCGACAATTGAAGCAAGAAAAATAATTTAGGATTACGTTTTCGCTCACAATAAATTTTTTTTTTTTCACGACTCGCTGAATATTTGTCCGGAATTCGACATGTTCCAAAGATATTTCTAGAATATTAAAGATACATTATTGAAATGAATTATTTCTTCCTGAAGTAGTATTAAAAAATATATATATTGTAAATATATTTGATGAAAAATATTTGATTGTCATTCTTTTTTGTTGTAATTTTTTGAGAGTTTACCTAAGGTTTTTTTTGTCGGACACTGTATCTTATCCTCCTCATTATTTTGTCTAATCTTATTCTTCTTATTATAGTGTCGAATCTTATTCTTCTCTTTTTAGTGTGGGAACTTTTCTAAAGATATTAAAAACAAATAACAACATAAAGTTAAGATATATATTATATAACAATTAAATTAGTTCACTAAAAGCTTGGCTTTTTTGTAAATAATGTTTATCATATCTATAAAAGAAAAATCAAATAAAACGTTCTTTGATTTTATAATGCAACTTGATTAAAAAAAGAAAATACTGATCAATTTATACATTAGTTTGTTAAAAGTATATGTTCATCAATAAACTACTTCTGAATGGTTGTTTAAGGGTCAACTGTTATCTAAAAAGTAATGAATTTAAAAAGAAAAAATCTCTTTCGGGGAAATGGAAATTGCAAGGAACAATATACTCTCATGGACAGCGGCTGGGAGTTGCCGTTCGCATTCAGCAGTCTCAGATAATGAAAATGAATGTCCAAATGTTTTGTGTAAAAAGCTTTTGTAGCATCACTACACGCTAACCATTAAGTTTCAGACAGACTTTTTAGAACAGAAGCGTTTGCTTACTTAGTGGTCTTTAAAATACTAAACAGCACCAAGTAATCGTGCAAATAGTGACTAGAGTCATAGAGTACGAACACCTCAATCTTGCTCTGAAAAATGGGTATAGTTTCTTTTTCATATTACACACTTTTATGTGTAAACATAACAGTGTGTAATATGAAAAAGAAACTATGTGTACATATGTATATGGATCATTTGTAGCTTTAGTATTGAATGCGATACCATCAAAATAATGAAATCACGAGAAACAAAAATCATGAAGAACATTTTAATTGTATTTGCTGAATCAAGGTATTTCTGTTTCTAAACTAAATTAAAAATTTGATTGCAAGTTGTATAACGAAAATCGCATACATTTTTAATTATATGGAATCAATATAATAATTAATTAATATGATTATTAAATGCTTAATCATAATGTTGTTTTATAAAACCTTGCAGCTTTTCAATCAATTATTTAAAAATCGTAGATTCAAAAAGTTCACATGAAAAATAAGGGAAAAAAAGTAAATAAAAAAATAAAAGACAAGAAATGAAAATGGAAAATTAGTTGATCAAATAAAAATAAAAACCTCTCAACCAATAAATCTTGTTAAAGAATTTATTTTTCTAAATTAAACAAAGGAAAATGTTTTTGATTGAATTTCGATATACTGAAATTCAATGCCTTTTAAAAAAAATTAGCGTGATAGTAGTAGACACTAAGCAATAACTTAAAATATGATTCACACAATATGACGTCCATTCACATTTCTAACGGTTGCTCCATCTAAATAAAAATAGTTGTTGATTTCATTTATTGCTTCAATTTTGGTAACTCCGCTCCAATTACTAACATCAGTTTTTACAGCTTCAGGATAAAACTTATCTAGGTTTTGCATAACGTGATAAGTGCTATATTTCCAATACAAACAGTGATCACTAGCCATTCCATCAATTTCCCAGCTCAAATAGTTTGGTCCAACAGATTTGTAATCTTCGTATCTAACATATTCGAACTTCGTATCAATATTTTTGAATAATTTTTCAGAAATGACAAGGTCGTTACAAAATTCGATTACAAAAACAGAACTATGTTCCTCAGTGTAATGTCCGAAGCCTTGAGGGCGATGGCATCTACTCGAATGATCATTACTTTCATCCGCATGTGTTTGATTGCAAGGTGCTTTGCAAAATGGGCATTTAGTTGTACATTGAAATAAATGATTTTTAATATCATTCTTGAGTTGCTCTTTCAAATTTAATTCTTCTTTAAATGAAAGTTTGACTTCGTTGTTATCTGCAGATTCAAATAATGAAGATAATTTTTTGATCAGTTCTTTTTCATCCTCCATTCTTTTAACCAAATTTGGCGTGAAAATATTATCAAAATCTACCCCTCCAATTCCTAATGTATTTATTACTGAATATTCGCAAATATTTACTTTAAGGGTTTTGTTTGTATCGGGTTCAAACTTATTCAGGCATTCTGTTTTCAGTTTTTCAATAATTGCGTTTAATTTCAAATTGAATTCTTTACTAATGTTTGATTCTTCATTTTCATCAATTACTTGAGAAATTTTATCTTCAAAAGAGACGAATGGCTCATTGAAATAAGTCTTAAGGAACGATATTTCTTCGTCACTTGTAGGGTTTTTTGATACAACTTCTATTACATCACGAAGTACCAAGCCATGCACATGGAGCTTTTGTGTGATCCTCTTCAAAACTAGTTCTTTCAATACGCCTCTAATTGAAACTAAAGCTTGTTTCTTTGCTGCTGTTAGAAGAAGCGATCTTATTTGCCGAGCAGCGATTGTTATATCTTTTTCCTTTCGTAAAATTAATAAGAATAGCTCTTTGAATGACATTTTCTCTCTTTTAATTTTTTCTATAGTATCAACATGCGCCAAATAACTTTCTTGTACCTTACTAAAATTTTCAACAGCAATTTGTGCTGCGTAACAAGCAAATACCGCTATGAAAGTGTTATTCAAGTTAAAAATTTCACTGGATTTTACTTCAGAGTGAGTGATCTTCAAAATATCAACTGCTTTTCTAAAATACTGTTGAACTAACACAATACAATTAAATTGTGGATAAGTTTGGAATTTCATTTGTTTAACGTCTCCTATATCTATCAAGGAAAGCAAAGTAGTTCGTATTCGATGAACAGCTGATGAAATCATGTTCTCAACTATACATCTTAAATCTTTTTCGTTGGATTGAATAAACGACTTTATATTAACATATATAACTTTAAAAAGAGATAAAAACGACTTGTTCCACTGAAGATGTTCTAATAAATCAATCCATTCGATTTTGAACTTGTTTTCGAGCATATCACCAAATCTTTTAATAGTACTGTTAAACTTTGCAGATTGCCCATAACTATTATAAAGTTCTTGCCTGAATACATTCCTAACATCAACGGAAAGACACTTTTTATTTTCCTGCTTTTGCATTTTGTCAATGACATCATTCCAAAACTTTTTAAATTCACTCTCGCATTCCTCCTCGTTGAATTCCACGTTACTGACATCTTGGCCTTCTCTCTTCTCCAAAAGGTCTTGCGCCACTGTTCTTGTGTAAATTTGCAAAGTAACCATTCTATTCTTTAGTTCTTTTTCAAATTCTAAACAATTCAGTTGATCAGTGAAACATTTTTCAATGCATTCTTCACAATTTTTAACGAAATTGAAGTGAATTTGTTCCATTCTATTAATATAGCGTTGTTTCCATTTTTGAAAAATGGTCTGGTTTACTGTTTTTTTGTCGATAAATTTCGCGAACGCTTCTGCTTGTGCATTGTTTAATTCGATAGATTTAGCACGAAAATCATCACTTTTTAACGATAAATATTCTTTACAAGCGGTTTCTTCGATGTTAGACCTAAAGAAGGATTTAATTTCATTGTAAACAATTTCAAGATTTTCATTTAAACTACATTCTAATTTTGATCTCCATATGCTTATTTCGTTTTCAATTTCATATTTGACTTGAATCTCCGCATTGTTATTTAGACTTAAAACAAAATTTTCTTCTAAAATTCCATTCCAGACCAATTCTATTTTATAGCAAAAATCTTCTAAACTTTTACTTTTTGTCTTGCTTGAGAGTATTTTAGTTAAAATATGATCTCTTAATTCTGAGCAAGCTTCGCTATAAAATTCACTTGGTGATGCCATTGAGCCAGATCCTTCCATTAGTTGTGGAAAATAAAAAATATCATTTTCTAGTGAAATGTCAACGATATCTTGAAAGTATTGATATCTCTTCTGCATTATATCAGCTTGTGCTACAACAACCTCATCCATTTGTTTCATAAAAGTATTTCGACCAGATATGTTTTTTTCTTTCGCAGATGGATCACAGTTTTGATGAACAAACACGATTCGGATGAAAACCTACCATATCCATTCTCATAAGCGCGCAAATACTTACTTCTAAAAAGTTCTCTATGTCATTCGGATGAAAACCTACCATATCCATTCTCATAAGCGCGCAAATACTTACTTCTAAAAAGTTCTCTATGTCATTTGGCAACTCTCCGCGCACATTAAGTATTGCAATATCTGATATCCCAAGAACGAACGTTGCTATTTCGTTATCGTGGGTATTGTTATTTTTGTACTCAGGAGCGCCTAATCCTTCTGTGTCAACAACAAGGATTGCATCTTTCTTGTAGTTTTCCACTACTACTGGAATTAATTGTAAATAAGCTCCTTTTGTGCAGCGCCCAGCACTCACAGGAAACTGTATTCCAAACATGGTGTTCAGTAAAGTTGATTTACCAGAGCTTTGAGTTCCAAGCACTGTTAATACAAAGATTCTTGGTTCATGCTTTAGGCCATAAAACTTCTTATAGGATTTTTTGAACACCTTAAATACCTCTTTCAGCCAAAATACTGGGACTGATAATCCGTCACCATCTAATAGTTCCAACGCAATTCCATTTAAAAGCAAGGACGCTGCTAATTCAGGAAGCATGTTCATGCAATCGCTCAGTTCTTTGTTTAAAGTGTGATGGTTTCTAGATAGTGCTTCATATATCCCACCAATCTCACGAATAATAGTTTCAACTCTTATAGATGTATCCAATAAAATATTGCTTAGGTTATCGCAGAGTATTTGCAGATCCCGTTGATCTTTTGAAAATGATAATTCGTCGTTTATATTTTTGATTTCCTTTTTCTTTAGTAAATTTAACTTCTTATTGGCAATTGAGTATTGATTGCGTACATCAGAAAGGTGCGTAAAAGACCAATCATCCATATAACTTTTAACATCACTTAAATATCTGATCCTCATCATGTAATTACTTTTATATATCTTTCTCAGGAATAGCGACATAAGATCAGGAAGACCTTCTTTTATTATTTCGAACTGCTCCTTTCTAACAGTTGAGATTTCATCTCTGTACTTATATTTCTGATCAAGATTCCGAGTTCTACTTTCTTTTTTTTGTGCTTCTGCGTATCGTTTTATTGTAGACTGTATCGGAAAGAATTTCTTTCTAATTTGTGCTCTCTCTTGAGTGTTTGACTTTTTCATTAGATCTAATTCATTAAGAAAGTAGTCACTGACAACTTTTGCTTTATTTTTTGAAACATATTCTGGAGTTACTTTGGAAAACCTTTCGTTTAGACTGAGTTTTTGTAAATTTTTTTCAAGAGTTTCTTCTATTTCAACTGTCAACGATTGTAATAGTTTATGATAGTTTTCATTAATTATCTTCCATTTAACATTGCGACAGATATTTTCAAACATAGCACGATTACTTCTTACATGTCCAGCTGATTCTTTTGTCATCAAAATTACCAGTTTTCCAGCATCCGAAGCTGAAGCAAGTGATGCGGCCAAGTGAATGTGGTGAAGGGCATTTCCTCTTAGGTTTAGCAAAGAAAAAGCTTCGGAAAATTCCTTTTTTTTTGTGTGTTAATTTATGATACCATAGTCCTTCAACTGTTCCCTCTGATGTTTTTCTGTTCATATTACTTGAAAGAGCGTTTCTTGTGTAAAAACCACAACTCCCTAATTTTGGAATAATATTGAAACCTAATAAATCGTTACAGAGTTTTGATTTAGACCAGCTACTAATTGCCTGTTGACCAATACGCAACATTGAAATTACGCAAAGCGGAGATTTAGTAACATTTTCCTCAATTAACATATCGTTTTCGTGCCTCGCTACTATTATACTTTTAAGAGACAAATTCATGTATAGGTCTTGAGGAGACGGAAATATCACGGGAACAGAAAGGTGACAAAAAGCAAGCTTTTGGTAAAGCTTGCTTCTTAACGAGAAGTCAGCTTTAAGAATTACATCATGTAAGATATCCATTGGGTGGTTAACTGCGGTATGCGTTCCCAGTTTTTCTTGCCATTGTAATGGTATATTGAAAGATTGATATTTCATCCTTGTAATATTCTGTAGCAATCTCATTGCTGCAATACTTTTACTTTTTGCTAGCACTGATGAGTTAGTTTCTGAAACCCAGCCATAACTTTTTAATGCCCAAAGTATATCACTATGAGTGATTATGTCATTCATGTGGTAGAAGTTTTTAATGTCGTCATTATCACACTGACCATCAATATCTGGAAAATCTTCATCCTAAACAAAGGTCTAAATTAATAAATAACTTATTAAGAAGAATTATGCACTTAAATAGTTTTTTTTTGATTAAGTATGTCATTTTTCTAATGTAATAACAATACATTGGATAAAAATGTAAAAAAAAATTTTGTTACACAAACTTTTTTTTTACAGACAGGAAAAGACAGTTCGCTAAAAACTTAGCTATTTTTATACGCGTTCACGTATTTCTACTTAAGAATTGTGTAAAAATTTTTAGTAATATTTTTTCATTTTTGAATTTAAATAAGCTGTTAAACAAACGTATTTCTTAATTTCATGTAGCTATTAGTTACCAGTATGTTTTTAACTTTCAGATAAGCAAATTTATTTTTGTAATTTTTAAACGGCACAATGGGTTTGTCTGTTGCAAAAGAAACCCTGCAAGCTTTAAGAAATAAGATGAATGAGTAACTAAGAAGCCTATGCACCTGCCATCTGCATTCCCAATACTTCACTGCTTATAGTAACGCCTTAATCTGCAGAGAAACTAAATCCATTATAATTTATCCTTTATTTAATTTTATATTTATAATAAAATTCAAAAAAGTTTTTCAATACAAAAAATTTGTTTGAGGTTGCCATTGAGATTGCATTATGAAGGTTTTGTTCTAATAACGAGTTAAAAAATTTTATAGCTTGTTGCCCAAACGCTATAGAACTTAGACTCAGTAGGGGGCTCAGTATCACATTCACTGAAATATCTTAAGACAAAGCTCGAAAAGTTAACAAGGCATAGTGGGATCAAAAACTTAGTAAACTTTTAGACTTGAGCTTTCTGCACATGCAAAATAGACATTTTTAGGCAGGATGATGCCCCTTGCAAGGAATCTATTGATCAAGAACTTTCCTAAAATTTTGAAGAAACTGCTTAGCTGAGAAATATAATTTAACTGACCAAGTACGGTTTAATTGACAGCGTGAAGAAACTTTAAAAGCATCCGGCAGCTGCAACCAGTGAACAATGTTAAGTTTGATACTGGTATTCTCAGATTTGGTGTTGTCACTGCTGCTATCATCAGTAGACTTTTAGGTAATCTACCGATGTATTTTTTTTTTGTCTTCACCGAGAAAGCAGGGCATCTTGAGGAAGATTAAATACTTCAAATTTAATAACAAGAAGGCAATTTGTTTCAAAGAGCGTACCATTAAGCATTCGAGAGCAGAGGAGAATTCCAGTTTCGCAAAAAGTACCATTAAAGGAATATTTGTTCAATTTGCACAATGAGATCATACCTTTAGGAAACTCACCATCAAGGAAAATCAAATAAACGTGACAAGAGAGCCTGTAGCCTATAAATTATATCTTTAATATGGCTTCCTGCATATTCAACTCATAAGTTGGAAGCAATGGTCGGAGTAAATGTAGTGGAATCAGAGTGTGATTGGGCCAAGAGAGATGGCTATATACAAACAGTTACGTTTTTGGAAAGTGAAACCTTCTTTAAAATCAATGAAAGAGTTTAAAAAGAGTTCCAAGCATAAATAATAAGTCTATGAATGGACTGTCTGGAGTTTTTCTTTTGTCCGCTCAAAACGCAGATATATTTTTGCAATCCAGTGTTTAATCGCATAAATGTTGTTTTTATACCTCTTTGGCTTTATGTTTGATTTCTTAAACCTACTGTTATATTACTACTTTTGGGCTAAGTTGGTTTTATTTTCCCCTAATCTTGTGTTTCTATTTTTTAATAAATAAAGGCTAAAGTCCCACAGTTGTACTATTTTTTTATTAGCAAAAAAAATGATTTTTTGTGTTTGAAGAATTAGTAGCCCTTGTTTTTAAGAATGTTTAAATACCTCGATAGTGCCTGACAACGATGGTTTTTCACTTGAGTATTGTCAATAGTAGTAAGTATTCACCATTACATGATGAAAGGGACATAAACGCGAAATTTTTTAATTGATATTAATTGTCTCAAAACTGTCATACAAAAAATGTTAATACACTCATAAAGTTGAATTGAAAATGTTTAAATTGAATTGAAAATGTTTGAAATGAATTGAAAATGTTTGAAATGAATTGAAAATGTTTAAAATGCATAAATATTTAACATGTATATTTCGACGTTGTGAGGTAAATATTTTTTAAAAATTATACCAGAAACTAATCCCCCATGTTCAAATACAAATAAAATCCATATGTATGCAAAAATGCGATTTTCACTCACACATAAAATAGCCTAATACTTATTATAACGAGTAACATTTTGCCAGAGAAAATGGTAGTTTACTTAAAGATTAAAACAAAGTCTTATGACGTAATCATCCCAGTGACAACTTTTTCTAATTTCACTTAAGTTAAAATTTATCTTTTATTATCCCGGTTGCTAAGTAGCAGGTTTTATTTGGAAAAATTATTTGTAGTAAACATCGGAGCGTTTTGTTGTTTCCAAATAATGATCCAAAAACCTCATGCAAGATGAAGCTCCATTTCACACAGCAATATTATTAAGCAAATCTTATCTAATGAAAGTTTTTAGGATTTGTAGAAAAAAGGAATTTCAGAAGGGATTTAAAAGAGGTCTGAGATAAGATCCAAGTTAAGAATAAAATATTTAGTACTGAAATCATAACCACACATTGAAAGAAATGCCTCTCAAATCCATTATTAGTATGTCACACAGTTCGAATGTGCCATAAAAAAATAAAGAATCATCCACAAATACAAATTTCTCTTCAATTTTCTTTTCTTTCTTTTCTTTCTCAATATTTTATTTTTATTATAATATGATTATGTTCAAAAAGAAATTTTATAAAATAAAAGAACTTTTATTTCTTACGCGTAAAATTTACGTTATCCTTTAAGTTTACATCTCTTTTTAATATTGAATATTTTTAAAAGCGAGTTCATGAGTACAGGAATTACACTTAAGAACCTCCATTTCTTTTATTTAAGATAAAGAGGAATTCCTTTTTCTGTCCGTGATAAATGGCAAACCATTCATTTGCTAGATAAATGCTGGCACTAGCTTGCAGCCGGGTAAAAACTACCGTTAGCGCTTATCAAGGTAAATAATCTTTTTAAAAACAATTTAAACTATATCACATTTAAAATTTGACTGTTTTCAAAGGATAACTAATCGAGAGAAATGCTTTTAATCATAAGATTTTTAAACCTGTTGATTGCCTTTAATCATAAGAAGTTTAAAACTATTGATTGTCTTTAGTTATAAGAAGTTTGGACATACGCAGCTTGCAAATGATTGCCTTGGAAGCTCTGTTCAAAATTATTTTTAGCTCACAATTGATTAAAGACTTTTATAATCTCTGAAGCATTTTTATAGACATCAGTCAGATCCATAAGATTTAAAATTTTAAAAAATTTGCTCATAAAAGAGCATCAAAAAATTTAATTTTTTTTTATACAACCCCATTCATTATAAATTTAAACACACCTCTGTACTTTTTAAGTGAAAGTATTCCTTGCTCCATTTACTTTTACCAAACTTACAAACGGATTGAATTTGAAAACAGTATTTTCCTGGTTTGTCACAACATATCTTCGCCTCGTAAAGAAGTTTGTCATTCTTATAACTCATGAGAACATTTTCTAACTCAATGAAACATATTGACCAATCATCATCCAGCTTATAACGGAGACAATATTTTGAACCTTCATATTTCAGTACATTCCATATTAGGGTAACACTTTCTATTTTGAGAGATACCTGTAAAGAAAAAAGGATTTTAACTTTATATGGGTAAGTTATGCGTCAGAAAAGAATCTATTCATTCACAGAAAACAAACTCAATAGTCAAATGATTAATTAGTTTTAGCAGGACTTTGGAGAGGAGGTTGAATCTTTAGAGTTTTTATTGCTTTGTTTGCAAATAATTTATTATTTACATTAATCTATAAAAAAAAGTCACAAGTATTTTAAATTTTCATGTAGATTTTTGGATAATCAGCAAAAATAAACATTTCTAAGAAACCTCATTTTAAATAAAATCACACAAGTTTTGCATTATTCACAAAATAAAAAAAATCAAGTTTCACCAAACAAAGTTTTCACCAAATAAAAAATTCAGTTTTAAATAATCTCAAATTCATTAATGTCGACATTTTATTAAAAGTTTTTCTTTTTTTGCTTTTTAGTTCAACAGTCAAATAAATATAAAATATATAAGCTTGTATATAAATATAAATATTTATATGCAAGATTAAAAACTGATTCGCATATCCTCTAGAGAATATTAATAGAAACATTTCCTAAAAATTTGAAGTGAATTTGTAAATTTTTGACTTTTTAAGTCCTCTTATGACTTTTCAGCGTTGTTTTTTTGCGCGAAATTATAGCTCTTGAAGTATCTCTGCGACAAGAATTTTTATCATAAGGTAGACCACAGAAAATTCAATATTGGTTAAAGACAGAGTTAACTTCAAAAATTTTTTCATTAAACTTAAGTATTGCTGAAAAAACTCCAAGTTCTAAAATCGTTCTCCCAATATATATATTTTTTGTATATTTATTCCAAATAATATTATTCAGCGCTTTATTTGAAGTTTGAGTTTGACTGTGTGTTAACTTTTTCAACAACTCTTTAGAAGACAATTCAACAGTCACATGGCAATGTAGTTGGTGGATCCACTTTGGGTGATTTATATTTGGTTTCTATATCATATTGGGTTAAAATATTTTGTACTTACTCTAATTTTTAACACATGGGTACCATTTGGGAAAAACTGGGGAAGGTATTTATTGTTACCAAAGTCATTGCAGTGCCACAATCTTGAGAAAATTAACTTTTTCATTAGGGTGTATCGATTTTTTTTTTTCCTTTTTAATTTCAAAATCAGGTTGGGGGGGAGGAGTAATTTTGGTGAAGACATTTATGGCGAATTTGAATCTGAAAAAAAAAGTTTTAAAAAACGATGTCTTGCTGGGCGGGCCAGCGTTGTTTTGATTTGGAATATGACTAAAATGTGACTAATTAAAAGCAAAAAGTTTTAATTAAAAAAGAAATTTTAATTTTTGATAAACTCAATATTTATTATGATGAATTTTAAGAGAATTTCATATTTGGTTAAAAAACTCATATGAATGATCATATAAAGTGAGATTTTTTGAAGGTTGTTTTTAGAAAATTTAGGCTAATTTTTCTTTATTTAGGCAGGAATGTTACCGTAGGGTGCGTCTTTTTTTCCTGCTTTGAGGAGGTATCGTCATATCCAAGGTATTGGTTATAAATCAAGCCGTGCTTTTCCACTATACGTCGAAAACATTCAACTGTGTTTATTGTTTTATTGAGCAGAAGACTTAGTGTGATTTAATCTATCTATGATTTTGATTATTATCAATTTAAATAATTCCTGACTCATTTATGTAAAGCTTAAAAGCAAAAAGTTACGCTATATTTGATATGAACCCAAGATAAATGAGCCACGAACTGGAAAAATGCAAATCTGTCTTTTTTGACCATCTCGAGCTTGAAGATACAGCTGATCAATATCTTTTAGGAAAGAATATATTTCTTGTGAGTGGAATTTACTTTAATAAATAAATTTCCAATCAAAAGAAATGCATTCAAGATGTGGCATACATTTTTAAAAATAGATTTGTTACATTTACGTTCCTAAACTAAATTAATTAAATTTTGTTAAATAGTTTGTAAACACCGCTAGCAATTGCACCCTCAGTTTCGTACTAATAACCTTCAATATATCAGGTTTTATTTATAATTGTACTCACTGAAAGTTTGTATTTATTTTAGAAATGCTTTTGCTTAAAAAAATTTATTTGAATTAATGTAATCATGTTTCTTGGTTGGATAAACATAGCAACTTTCGCATAAATTATGGGTTTCATTATTTGAATTGGTTTTTTACATACCGATATAATTTGCGGAACATCTAACTCAACGGTTTTCTGGTAAACTGTTTCCGTGAGTAAATATTTTCTGTATCTATCATAAACCCCTAATATTTTGAAGGAATACTCCGTGCCAAACAAAAATTGATCAAATACATAACTGTTTTCCTCTTTAGAAAGAGATATGCTCATCCATTTAACTTTTTTGATTCTTTGTATTTCAAAATGTTACTTTCTAAATTGCTTCTTTTTGATGTTCTGTTAGGGGGTTACCATGTTAGCGTTACAACTTTACCATCAATTACAGTTGAACATAGTTTAATCAGTCCATCTTTCAAAGAGTCTGTAGCGTACGCTTCTTTAGTTTCTAAAAAGATATGAAAATTAAATACTGCTGTTTTAAAAATGTAGACGATTGGTTTATTATTATAATTGTTTTCCGCTGCGTAAATTCAAGCTCAAATATTTAAAAGGTTTAACTTTTAAAAAATTAATAACTGTTTTTATTAAATGTTGAATGTCGGCAGAGATTTTTTAATACCCGGATTTCATTTGATAAAGAGAATGATAGAATTGAATAGGGAAATAATTTGTAAATATTTAAGAAAAAAAAGATATTTACTTTGCCCAAAGTAATGTGTTTTAAGTTTGCTTTGTTTTTCATTTTGCTTTTAAGGCTCATTGGTATCATATGTAGATTTTAAAAAACAATACGCTTTACTAAAAGTATTATAGAAAAGGTTGCATCAGTACCCTATCTTTTTTTTTTTTTTTTTTTATATGTTACTTCAATTAACCTCATTACTTGTATTTAATGTGCTGATTATTTTAAAAATTATTCATTGATAGTTCAAGACAGAAATAAGTTATCGTTTTAAACCAATCTCCAATATTTGTATATTTGCTACAGTATATTGTTGTAACATAGAATATGCTTTATTGAAGCTAAAACATCGCGTTTTGTTCACAGTGATAAACATGCAGTTTGAAGAGTAATTACTAAATTAATCAAACACATTAACTTACTTTGAAGAAAATTAAGAGCTATAAAAAATAATTGGGTGCTATCGATTGTGAAACTATATTCTTTACTTTCTGTCTGAAGTATGAAGTTCTTTAACATACCATCGCCAGATATGCTTTTCTAATTACTAATGAACTCTTGATAATTACTTATTTTGTGAGTTAAAATTCTGATAATTTGTATAATTTTCTGAAATGAAAAAATCAAAAAGCCACTACAAATGTAAATTATTGGAACGTACTGTTTTCCTGGAGTAGAATTTTTAGGAAGAGAGTAACGAATAACGGAAAAATCCAAAAATTTTAGAATAATAAATTGAACTTCCACATGTGTCAGATCAAATAATACAACAAAGTATAACAAGCTGAATGTTTAAGATGAATATCCCAGGTGAGAAATATATTATGCTCTGAATAAAATTTTCAATGTTGTTAAAGTTAATGGCTAATGGTTATCCACTGAAGGCAAAAGGCTTTACTATTTAAAAGTGAAAAGGAGAAGTGTTCTTGAAAAGTATAACCCGAAAAAGTGCTTGAAAATATAACTCGAAAAAGTTTCTTGTCTAAACTTCGTAAAAAGTTGATACCCGGGTTTCCCATTTTTCGATGAAGAAAACTGATAAACGAGATATCGTTTAAATACATCAATTAACACTAGTTTTAAGATTATTTCTATATAGGAAAGTATATATATATATAGGAAAGTTGATATATTTAAGAGTTGGAAAAGTAGAGACTTTCTATGGATTTTTAAGAAGTTTAACTTTTGAAAAAGCATGATTTTTTTCAAATTAGCATTTCAAAAATCAAAATGTCGTTTTTTGGAAAAAACAAAAAGTTGAACTTTTTTAAAAGCTCCTATCATGTCTTTTCTAAAAAACATAGCTTTTTCATACTTCGTTTTTCAAAAAGTCCAATTGTCATCATTTGAATATGTTTGACTTTTATAGCTTACTCGTTAAAAATATTACATTCTGCTAATTAAAAAAAAAGACTTTTTATTGATGACGAAGTCTAAATGTCATTTATTTGAAAAAGTTTTACTTTTATAGAAAAGTAAAACTTTTTCAAATAAATGAAATTTAGACTTTGTAAAAAGTCCGGCTTTTTGATATGCTGACCTTTAAAAATGCTTAGCTTTTTTCAAAAAATAACATTTAGACTTTTATAGTTTTGACTTTTTCAAAGTCAAAACTATAAAAATGTTCTACTTTTTCTAAAATTTCATAGTCGGAGTTTGAAAAAGTTGAGTTTTTTCAAAAGAGAAACTTTTCAAAATATAAATAGGTTTCGGAGCTTTGAAAAGACAAGAATAAAAAGAAATTTATTTGCCAGCCTGCTAAAGTGAGTTCACAGACGTTTATTATACCAATACTGCAGGATGTTGAATTGTTCTATTTCATATCCACAATCTCCTTCACATTCGACTTCACACTCACGCCTCAGAAAAGAAATGACATTTATCTAACAATTGTTGTTCTTTTGCAGTAGAGACTTTTCAAAGCAACTATGCTTGCATCTTCTTCATCAGAAAATCATAATGAATCTTCTTCAGATGAGGAGCTGTATATTGGGGGCTTATTAAGGTTGCGCAGTTAAAGTATGGATGCATTGTAGAATCCTTATCATGTCAAAATTCTAACTTCGGGGAAGTTGCATCCCTTAATTCTTGGATCAAAGAGAAGACCCATTACATATTTTGTAATGCGTGCTTCACAATGTGGAAAACTGTCCTCAAACCTGTTAATTGTTTGTTCTGCCACCTTCCACTTCAACAACCACTGTAAATGCAAAGAGTTTTTGAAGCTGTTGCTATTTGTCTCGCAGAGTTTAGAGTTTTATCACATAAAAATGAACAATTACATTCTTTGTTTGAACCAACTTATGACAAAAAAACTGAGATACTCTATGGAACTTCTATATGGTTTTAATAATTTTAATTTCATCTTGGCTTTGCTTCAGGTTATAAACTGAGCTATCACTGGGTGACATTATTTCTAAGAAACCTTCTAAGTCAAGAACTGATTGCGACTGCCTTAAATCTGAGTTCAATCTTTTTGCTTTTGCAAAATCGCTAAAATATTCAACTAAACCGATCAGCTTCTTAGAAATATTTGCACATTTGGGAATTGCTTTCATTGGTTGTGTGACAGCCAAGTAAATTTGAAGATCAATGCACCATAATTTTGATCTCTTTGATGATGAACATTTTTTTTCACAATATTATAAAAATTATCAGTTGCACCATTTGTTTACTTATCTGGTATTTTCAAGTCCTGTTTAAATGAATCAATTTTTTTGCAATTATTTCTTCTGTGTGTTTTTCACTAAAAGATTCCATACTTATTAGAAACCTTTTAAGTTGAAAGCTTTAGTTGGTATAATCACAAGTAAATGATTGGAAACCAATTTTGCTTCTTGATGCCCATAAGTTAGTTGTAAAGCCTACTCTATCCATAGTCCCTTTACCCATGTCAAAAATTTTTTCAGCCTGTCTTATGTTGCTTTATACATCTTTATACGTATTAACGAGCACGATATTGTTTTTGTGCAGAAATTGAATTACACCTTCCCTTTGTCACACATTGAATGATTTCACGGAAATTTTGATTTTTAACAATTCTAAATTTTATTCAAGAATAAAAAAGCATGTACATACAGATTTTATTAGTATTAGACTTTGATTTTTAGGGCTTTTCCAAATCTCGCTAGAATGAATTGGTGTATATTTAAAAGGTTTTGCCATGGAGATTTCTGTTTTGTCATGGAGGGAAATACAAAAGCATAAGCCTAAGTTTATAAGATATAAGCCTAAGTTTGATTACAGCTATACTTAGTTTTTTAGTAAGGAATATAAATTGTAATGAATATAATTTGATATGCTAGGAATGAATATAAATTGATAATTTCTACTGATATGTACTAAACTGGTGCTCCTCTAGAAATAAAAAATAATTTTTAGCTAGAATTTGGGATTGCTTTACAGCTACCAGATTTCTGTCAGTAACAGTTCAAGAACCTTATTTGTGCAAGCCTCATTCATTCCACAGTATTTAGCGGCATCAAAAATAATATTTGGTGGAAAACAATTCTCTCCGCATTTCTTTTGCTTCATTTAGATCCTATGACATGTCATTATGGTTATCCTGACATAGACAAAAGAATGTATTTATAATGCGTAAAGAAAATGTTTTGCTAGATAACTGCATCCATGATGTCATTAATATCTCCCAAGAGATATCTAGTATTCAAGATGTGTGTGAATGTTTAGTTCCTTAGTTATGTGAGGCGGGCGTTTTTAGTTTATTTATGTTTCAATTAGTTAGGTTTAGGGTTATGAGGTTCATAACTTTCTTACTCTGTCTTCTTTTCTTTTGTGGTCCTTTATCTAATGTAACCACCTATGAATCTCCCTACCCCTGTATGCCTACCCTTATATCGCTAATGACGGTAACTAGCATTCCCCACTTCCAAGTATTCTCGTAACCTTCTCTTAACCCGACCCTTAGGCTTTAACTTTCATAGAAAAACAAATAAGAATGTAATATTCTGAGTTAGCCCTAAAGAATTTTTTAAAAATTAATATAGTTTCAACAATTGGCTAATACTCAAGAAAATAATATGGCTTCAATAATTTAAATATTTAATTAATAATTTTAATATCTAGTTTTTTATAATATTTTATGTTTTTAATTATAATAGTATGTTAACATTTTTAGTTTTAAATTCATGGAAAGGAAATAATAAAATGATAATAACAATTCAAGCATACACTCTCTCATCTCTCAAGCAACCATACACTCTTATGCGCATACTCACACACATACCCACACCGTAGATAAAGCAGTAGCGGACATCATAAGAGGCTTTGGTTCTGCTGGTTGGTTTCCTCTAAGAATTTTTGAAGAAAATTTTGCAGTTTGTTATTACACTTAGGCTTCTTCACGTTCTGCTAAATAAGATTGACTGCACTTTCAAAGCCATTTTTAATAAGATCAATGGAGTTTACAAACTCCTGGTACTTGATGTTGGAGAGAAAACCAAAACTGCTGCGTTAGTTCCGGTCCGGCTGACCTATCCTTAACACAACTATTAGCTTCTCCTTCCATCCAATTTAAAAATCAGCATTTTTCTTTCTCTCTTGAAAAAAAATTTGCTTGCATTATCTATATTTTTCCAATCTCAATAAATAATAAAGGTAAACATGGATAATTTTAATATGTTTATGTGAGGAGGGGTATTTTAATCTTATCTTTGAACTCAAATTTTTTTTCCATTGATATCTAAAACTAAATAAAACAAACTTAAAAGTTTTTCTCTTTAAAGATTTAAATATTTATTAAATATTTTTTAGATATTATTTTCTTTTTTTAATATTACATATTTAAATATTATAACCTATTCTATTGTTAGGATAAGTTATAATATTTATAATATCGCTTATTATGTTAAAATAATAATAATATCGCTGTTTTTAATTTTTCATCCTAGTGTTAGGAAGAAAAATTAAAAACAGCGAACCCGACCCATGTGAGCGAAGAGTATTATGCAACTGTGTATACATCCAAATAAAAGAAATTATTACAAAAAAACTTCGCTGAAATCCAACCAGAAAGCTGGCAAACCAGCGGAAAACAAAGTTTTGATAAATGAAAATTATGATGAAGATGATAAAATGGAAACTATGATGAAGATGACAAAATGAAAATGACAAATTTATTATTTTAAAAAATGTTTATAACAATTCAAAATGATATAGCTAGAAATCTAATCATTTTTAATCTTAATTTTAAATATTATAATAATGAAAATGGTTAACTAATCAAACGTAACAAATCTTTTAGAAATTTTTAATAAACAAAGCACACTTCTTTTGAATAATGATAATGATCCAGACGTAAACTTTTTTGAGGACGTCATAATCAACTCTAACTATTTTGATATTGAGGAAGTATCTAACCTCATGAATGCGCCACAAATGTTATTTTCAACTCTAACTTTAAACATTTGTAGTATGAACAAAAACTTTGAAAGTTTTAAATCAATGCTTAAAAATATAAACTCTGAGTTTACGGTAATATGCTTAATAGAAACATGGTGCAGAAATGAAAAAAATAATTTCCAAATTCCAGGTTATAAGGCAATCCACCAAACTCGAGGTGGTGGCATTGGTGGTGGTGTATGCATTTTTGTTCATGACTCAATCCATTTTCAGAAAAAAGAAATTTTAAGTATTCAAAACATTTTAATAACTGCTTTGTATAGACCGCCATGCGGAAATAAGAAATCATTTTTAAAACACTTAAAATGCTACTTAAAAAAAGTAAAACACAAACAAATTTACATCACGGGAGACTATAACCTAAATCTTCTTAATGTTAAAACTGATAGCGATGTAAAACGTTTCTCAAACACTCTTTTTCAGTACAACATTATTCTTTTAATTAACAAATCTACTCGCGTAACTCTTCAAACCGAATCTCTCATTCATAATATTTTTACTAATAACTTTACGACATGCAACATTCAAAGCGGAATCATAAAAAGCGATATAAGCGATCACTTTCCAATCTTTTTCATTTCGGATTTTTTTAAAAAAGGAAAAAAAAGCAAAGTACAAAGGGAAGTAAAAAGGCAGATTAATGAAATTAATATTGAGGCGTTTAGAAATTATTTACTTAAAGTAAACTGGAAACTACTCAATAATTGCAAAGATGTTAATATAGCTAATGATTTTTTTTACAATGAGTTCATTAATGCTTACAACAAAGCGTTTCCGATGAAGGAAATGAAAACTAAGCTTAAAAACCTGCAAAGTCCCTGGATTACAAAAGGGCTTATTAAATCTTCAAAGAAAAAACAAAGACTATATGAAAAATTCTTAAAAAATAAAACTTATCAAAACGAAAAAAAATATAAAATTTACAAAAACCTGTTTGAAAACCTGAAAAAGAAAGCTAAAAAAAATTATTTCTCAAATTTACTACAAAATAATATTGGTAATAACAAAAAAACTTGGGATATAATAAAGGAAGTGATAGGAAAAAATAAACAAGATCATGGTAATACTTTACCAAAATATGTATACACTGAAGATGAAAGAACAGTAATTAATGAGCGAAAAATTATTGCAGAGAGTTTTAATAATTTTTTTATAAACGTCGGTCAAAACCTAGCAAATAAAATAACTCCCGGAAATAAAAATTTTAAATCATATATTAAAGAAGAGAACTGTGTGATGGATGAGCTTGAAGTGTCTCTTGATGAACTTCGGTTTGCTTTTAATATGTTAAAACTAAATAAAAGCTCAGGTCTTGATGACATAAGCCCAAGGGTTGTTAAAGAAGTTTTTGATATTATTGAAAGCCCCTTACTAATTATTTTTAATCTTTCATTTAATAATGGTATTTTTCCTGACCTCTTAAAACTAGCAAGAATAGTTCCAATTTTTAAAGACGGTGATATTTCTAAATTATCTAATTATAGACCTATCTCAATACTTCCATGTTTTTCTAAAATTTTAGAGAGATTAATGCATAATAGGCTATACAATTATTTTATAAAACATAAATTGCCTAATAATAATCAGTACGGATTTAGAAAAGGGCACTCGACAGAACATGCAGTAATTAAATTAGTTAAAGAAATTTTAAACGGATTTGAAAACAACTAATATACTCTTGGGGTTTTTATTGACCTCTCAAAGGCCTTCCATACTGTGGACCATACTATTCTTCTTTACAAACTCAGAAATTATGGTGTCAAAAATAATAATTATAAATTGTTTTTTTCCTATCTTAATAATCGCAAACAATGTGTATCTTATGACAAAACCTGTACGAAACTAGAAAACATTTCTTGCGGAGTTCCACAGGGATTTATTCTAGGGCCTTTATTATTTATTATCTATATAAACGATATTTACTTATCTTCTAATGTATTAAATTTCAATCTTTTTGCTGACGACACTCAGGTTTTTTATACCCACTCAAACATAGAGCCAATCTTTATCACTATTAATCGTGAGCTTGACAACCTCAATGAATGGTTGAAAGCCAACAAACTCTCTCTAAATAAAACTAAAAGCAAATATATTCTTTTTTCTAAACCCTCCAAATCTGAAAATTTGCCCCTAAAACTCCCAAATATTTCAATAGAAAAAACTAATTTACAAGGGAC
This sequence comes from Hydra vulgaris, assembly GCF_038396675.1. Lineage (NCBI taxonomy): Eukaryota > Metazoa > Cnidaria > Hydrozoa > Anthoathecata > Hydridae > Hydra > Hydra vulgaris. Next base: position 2,654,605 of record NC_088920.1, read on the forward strand.
ATTCTGCATTAAATTTTTAGGCGTTTTACTTGACGAACAAATAAGTTGGAAAGACCACATTAATTTAATAGAAAATAAAATTTCAAAGAGTATTGGAATTATGTACAAGACAAGACATATGTTGAATAAAAACTGCTTAAAACTTATCTACTTTTCGTTTATCCATAGCTATATCAGTTATTGTAATATTGCGTGGGCCAGCAATTATCCATCAAAATTAAAGCGTATATTAAATAAACAAAAACAAGCTAGCCGTCTTATATTAAATGCTAATAAATACACCAGTGCCAATCCACTGCTTAAAAAGCTTGGAGTGCTTAATGTTTATCAATTAAATATCTACAGTATTCTTTTATTCATGTTTAGATTTAAAAATCGCATGCTGCCAAATATTTTTGACGACCTTTTTGTTATTATAAATCATAAATATCAAACAAAGCATTCATTGCATAACTATCAGGTACCAAAAACCTTATTAAAACAGTCTAATTTCTCAATAGCATACCGAGGGCCACATTTGTGGAACTCATTCCTTCCAATTGAAAGTAAAACTTTAATTTCACTTCAAACTTTCAAAGTTATTTTTAAAAAACAGTTACTTGATTATGACATATCTCAAATTCTATTTTATTTTTAATATCTTCTTTTTCAATTCTTAAGTTTTCTTTCGTTTGCTTAAAAGTAAAACATATATTTTTTTTGCTTATTTATTTAAATTTGTATTTATTTCTTTTTTTTTTTTTTTTTATACATATATATTTTTATGAATGTATAAATATTTCTTTTTTTTATGAATAAAAAAATGTAAAATGTTTATTTAAAAGTATTTATATTATTTTATTGATATTGTAAAAATTTATGATAGATTTATGATAGTGTAAACGATACAACGGGGCTAGATGATAAGACTTTTGTCTTCTGCCTGCTCCGGTCATATCTTAACTCAAAATATTTTGTAAATAACTTATTATGAAAATGACGAAATAAAAAAAAAAAAAAAAAAAAAAAATCGTTCAAACGGGGATGGACGGGGATCAGTTTTGAATAATTTTTCCTTTATTTTTTATATTTATTTTCGTTTTTAATTTGATTTAATCTCAGTGATTTTTCTTACTAATATAATTTTGTTTATTATAAATAAGTCAGAAAGATTTCTTTGTAAACAGGTCTTATTTATTTACTTTTTAAACAAAAAAAACTTTTTGAAATTTTCATAATCAAACGAGTATGAGCCACGAAATTAAAAATAATTTATGACAAAAAATTTTAAAATAATCGCTAACACACAGAACTATTTCAAATAGTTCCGATAGAATTTTATTTTTTGTTTTTTCTTTTACTTTTTATATTTTACGTTATGTTTTTCTTTTACATTTTATATTTTACGTTACCTTGTAAACTTATGAGGGCGTCAGTAAGGCAAATAGCCAGATGACGTAATAAAATACAATACAACTTGCCTGATGATTGTGATAACACATGAAACTCAGAGTTGCAATATTAACTTATACTATAAACATTAGTATTTTGCTAATTCCTGGTACTGCGGGTAACAGCAACATATATATTATATATATTTATATATATATATATATATATATATATATATATATATATATATATATATATATATATATATATATATATATATATATATATTTATGTTTTTACAACGATATAGTTTTAACAAGTTTTAACAAAACGGTTCTAAAATAATTGAAATAATATTGAGATATATTTTATGTACAAAGTTATATAGTTAAGTATTACAATTTTAATTCTGAGAAAAAAAGTCCAAAAAACTAAACTTAAAGTCATGTAATCAAGGGAAACTCGCAGAAAATTGTGTGAGATCTTGTCTTCGAGAACCAATTTTTTAAACTAATTTCATGAGATACTTATATATATAATATGTTCACAACTTTTTGTTTGAAATATTTTGATATTTTAATAACTCATAAGATATCAGAAAATTTCTAAATTTGTTTTTTTAAATTAGCTTATAACGAATTTATATATTTCAGAAGTGACCTTGTAGAATTTTGGGTATAACTTGTTTCACAGAAAACGGACAGTCCATTGATTACGTCACCATTTTTTTGGCAATTCTTACCTCCCCCTCCCTTTTGTCAACAACTTGTCAAACCTCCAGAGAGCCCCCTTCTCTATAAAATTACGTCAACACAAAAAATGAACCTATTTGTTTTTGATTTTCGGTTTCTGCTTTTTTAATATTCCATTTTATTATTACTCTATTTACTTTTTGAAACTAACAAAACTTATAATCATTTGTTGCCTATTTTAAAGGATTGTTGATTTCCATAAATCATAACAATATACCGTTAGAAGCCGACTAAGAGTAGATACTTTAACTGATCTAGTATCTATCTCTGTATCTGTTGCTATAATGTTGAAACTATTATTATGATCAGTTATTAATGACACACTCTCTATCAGCTATATTTGCTCATACTTTATGACTTATGTCAAACTATAGGTTGATAAGAACAATTGTACTCCTCTTAAATTGACCTAAACTTCAACAACGCGAGTTTATCGCCCACTCAATTGTGTCATTTAAACCTCACAGGTTAATCGGGTAAAGTAAAAGCTTTAAATATTTTGATCATCAGCAAGTTGTGCAAGGAAATTAGATTTTGATGCAATTATAAAAAATTTTGCAAGCAAAGCGGTTATTATTTTTCCAAGATGGATTTTTTGGTTATTATTTTGGTTATTAGTTAAGCTATTTTGATCTTTACTAATGATTAGACATACCTATTTATTGAATACTTTTTATTGACGCTTCATTTATAAAAAAAAATTGTAATAAATTAAGACAATGATAAAATTATTCTTTTTTATTAGTTAAATAAAAAAGAATATTAAGGTGGCTTGGCGAAAGATACGCGTGGCTTAAACCTACACAATAAAATTGATCCTATAATGCTCTTTTCCATTTTTCAACTTTTTTTTAACACTTTTTCTGCATTTTGTTGTTTTATTAAAACTATGTATTATCATTGTTTAGAACCGCCTTTAGAAACGCAGTTACTTGCAAGTTACGTGTTAAACCACATATACTTATGTTTTTGTGTAACATTAATTTGCATTTAAAGTTTCTTAATTTGTAGTCAGTTCAATCTTCTTTTAAAAACCTTAATTGTATTTTTAGAGGAGATGCTAAAATTATTTTCTCCTTAGGTTAATCTATCGCCATGTGCCTTAATATAACAACCCACGCCCCACCTCACACTCACGCTAATTAGGTATTTAATTAAAATAAACTTTAACAAAACATTGACAAAAATGTTCTACAATTTCTCAGTCGAATTTCACGAAAGTCATGCTGTCATTTCCCTTAATTCTTATTTACAACCACTCGAACCAATACACGTATATTAACTTCAATTCGTATGAGGTTATAATATAACGCCATTTTATAACTGTTTGTTCTTTATTTCTAGAATATTTTACTCGAAAAGTAGCTAGGTAAACCTCTTTTCACAAACTTTGTGAAAAGAGGTTTACCTATTTCAGTTTTTAAACATTCCTAAAATGCAAATATTTACTTTGTTATGTGTTGTTAAGTGTAATAAGAAAAAATTTTATCAAATTTAAAAAAAAATTAGTCTTAACTATGGAAAGAAAAAATAGAGTCAAGCAAAGAACTAGAGTTACTGGAAAGAAAAGAGTTTTTTGTGGTAACCAACACACTTTATCATCACCAACATCAATGACAAACTCAAAAAAATATTCAGACATTGATACTAGTTCTTCAAGATCAGCCAACAAGACTGAATATGTTAAAAATGGTATTTCAAATAAAAATGATGAAAAAATAAATATTTATGAAATAATTGATGTTGAAATTTTAAACACTATATTTGAATCTTTATTTTGTCCACAGTATACACAATAATAGCTTGGTATTGAAAGAAAACTTTGTGAAAAAAAAGGATATGTTTCGAATTTAATGTTGCTGCAGTGTTTGTGGATATAGAAAAGATTTCTTTACATCTAAAGTTTCAAACCGCACTCATAATATTAATCTTTGTATTGTATATAGCATGAGATCAATTGGGCAAGGGTATTCAGGACTTGAAAAGTTTTCTGCATTAATGAACCTCCCAATTCCAATGAGTAAAAAAATTACAATGGTTCTGTAAAGGTTATTACTGATGCTTTTACTACAGTTGCTAAAGAAACAATGCTTCAGGCTGCAAAAGAAATAAAAGATAATAGCAACAACATTGTTGATACTGGAGCTTCAACTGATGGAACTTGGCAACGTAGAGGATACAGTTCACTGAACGGAGTCGTGATAACATTGTCGATGGATAATGGAAAAGTGTTGGATGTTGAGCCAATGAGTAGGCTTTAAAAGCAATGTCAACTACGCAAAGATTTAAAATCTAAGAATTCAGAGAGCTGCAAAAATTGGTTCAAATACATAGTTGTAACATAAACTGTATTGGCTCAGCAGAAAGTATGAAAGTGACGGCTGTCAAACGCATAATTAGTAGATCTGTCAAAGAATACGGATTGCATTATATAAAATTTTATTGAAATGGTGACGGTAAAAGTTATCCAGCTGTGAAATTTACTTATCCTGGTGTTGAAGTTAAAAAGTTAGAATGTGTTGGGCATATTCAGAAACAAGTTGGGACACGTCTAAGAACATTAAAAAAAACATGAAGAACCTCTGTGGCCGTGGAAAGTTAACAAACAGTCTTATTGATAATGAGCAGCTGTGGCGCAGTGGTTTGAGTTCTGGTTCAGAACCCAGAAGTCCTAGGTTCGATCCCGGCTCTAGCCCAATAAGCGACATTGGAATGAGGCGTGAACTTCTAGTTAAATGCTCTCCCGCGGTGCTCCGTGATAAGACCGTAAGGACTCCTGGGAGCACCTAAAAAATGAAAAAAAAAAAAAAAAAGATAAGCCTCAGAATTATTATGGGATTGCGGTAAGAAGTAATAAAAACAATCTACAAGGCATGAAGAATTTCATCCATGCTACACTTTCATGTCGCCTCATCAAAGGAAAATAACTGGCACACTCACTGTCCAATTTGTGAAAACAATTGGTGCAGATATCAGAAAGATAAAGCAACTGGCAAATCAACGTACGAACCAGGTGCAGGGCTTCCACTATCAATTATAAAACATTTAAAACCAATATTTTCAGATTTAATTGAGGACTCTTTATTACATAAATGTTTGCATGGGCAGACATAAAATCAAAACGGAGGTCTAAATACAATGATTTGGTGATTTGTGATCGAATCCTAAAAACAAAGTATGTCAGCCTAACACAGTTAAAATTTGGAACATACGATGCTGTAGCAAACTTTAATATTGGGAGAAAAAGTTCTCTTTTAATTTATAAACAGTTAAACATGACACCTGGAAAATAAACATCAAGTTTGTGCGATAATCAAAATTGAAAACGTATTTATTTAGCTGGATATAAAAATCTAGAGTCATCCAAGAAGCAGCGAAAGTTTTCGCGAGGGCTGTCAAAAGCATCAAAGGACAAATATGAAAACTTTAAAGGAAGTTGGAGTGCCCCTGGGTCATAATTTAAACATAACTTAGTTCTATTTTATATTTTTTGTGAAATTTAAAATTTTTTTTTCTGTTTATGCGTTTTTCTCAAAACAAGGTTTTTAAATGCCCCGGCTGTGATAACTTTGGAACCGCTTGGTGTTTAATGATGAAATTTTCAGTAATTGTCCTATTTTATGCCTTCTGTGATTTAAACCTCCACTTTTATGAAATGTTTGACAGAACACGTTCTACGCCTATTTCAGTTGCCTATTTTTGACCAAAATTCATTAAACGACAATATATTTGCCCCCTGAAAAACTAACTGTCATATTTTTCATAAAATTTTAGGTTCAGATCACAGTTCAAAGTATTAGTTAAAGGGAATTGCAGTATAACAGCTTGAATATATGTAGTTCTTCGGATAAGTTAGCCGGGGCATTAACTGTTTTTTGGGTTTTTTCAATACTTTTTGGTTATTATGGCAACAGCGCAATTTTTAAAAACTTTTGTTCTGAAATATAAAATTTTGACATTATATATTATTAAAAATCAATTTTACTGTTTGAACATGAGTTTTAACAATTTTGGGGTACTTCCCCCTAAATTGAACTTGTAACAGATAAATCATGCTTTCATTTAATTGAAAACAATGATAAACTTGAAAAAGAAATAAACGATCTGCAATACTTTCAAGGCTACAAAAATAGTGCCATCGAGTTTTTCCACACTAATAAAAAATTGTTCCTGGTTTTGACACAAATTGCGCGGGTAATGGTTTCAGTTTCAGCGACATCGGTGCCATCAGAATGCTTATTTAGTTCAACCGGTTTAATAGATACGGAGCCACGGAACCGGCTGGCTCCGAGCTTATTGAAGCAGTTAGTTTTTATTAAAGAAAACAAATAATTACAAACATTTCTTTATCAAATAATGTTAAAAGAGCTCGAATTGAACTGAAATTTGTTTTCACTTATAATTCTTAGTAACTTAAAACACTTGTATTCTTTTTTGTTTATCTGATGAGCATATTTACAAACAGTTTATTTAATGACAAGTTGTTATCTTTCCAGTCTTTATGTTCTTTTCCTGTCTGGAAAAAACACCAGTATTCAATCATTGAGTTTCCACCAGGGCAGACGCTAGTAGGTGTCACGTGGTGGGGTGCAATTAAAATTTTCACTAAGTAAAAAATAAGGTCCTTGCTTTTTGACTCGTCTAAAAGGTCTACATTTGCCGAGAAGGGTATGGAAGGGGTATGAATAATTTTAAATTTAAGTAATCTTTCCCCGTCACTGAATGGTTTAGAATTTATAACTAAAGAGACTAATCTCATAGCTTGCAACAGTAGCATTCACTGTAAAGATAGTGACTCGTTTTAACAATTCTTGTTGTCCAACGAACTAATTATAAATTTGTTTTTCGTTTTTTTTTCCCTAATTCGTCAAGAAACTGGTTAAGTTTTTTAGATGTTTTGAATTGGTTAGTGCTATATCCTGTCGTTCAAAAGTACAATTTCGATTTCACTAAAATCGGAGACCTCGATAAATGTTTACGCATGCGCTATTTTCGTGTAATTTAAAACGTTATTAAAGCTTAAGGTAAGTGCCACCTAATGTCGTTCAAAAAGACATTTTTGTTTTAAATGCTGTTATGTGCGATTCATTATGTTGCCTTTCTTTATTTTTATGTTCTTCAACAACAAAAAATATACATTTATATATTTAGTTCATTTTTAAATTCATGTTCTTAAAATTTGTGTAACAACTGCATACTGTTGTTCAAAAGGACATTTTTGTTTTAAATGCATTTAAAACAAAAATGTCCTTTTGAAAGACAGTATGACATTAATAATAATATGAAACCTATAATAGTATTAGGTGCTATTCATTATATTGCTTTTCCTTATATTTATGTTCTTAAAGTTTGTGTAATAACTGCATAATGTTGTTCAAAAGGACATTTTTGTTTTAAACGATGCTTTGTACAATTGCCTTTTTTTATGATAAGGTTATTAAACAGTTAAAATATTTATTTAGCTCCAATTTTAAATTCGTTTATTAATTCTTGATGATAGTTGCTATCTTGATTTAAAACATTCAGTGGATAAGATTTTTTACTATCTTATGTGATTCCTACTCTTATTATACAACTTGTATCATACAAGAGTGTTCCGATAGAATTACAAAATTTAAGTTTTACTATTTTCAGAAAAAATGGCGTCAGTTGAATCTACAGTACCTGTTGTCAAGCATGTTTTTGCCACTTATGCAGATGTTTGTGCAAAAATTGCAGAGCACGAAATGTTGCACACAGTACATTATATTGTTACTTGTACAGGTAGCATGGAAAAGAACTTTGAAGGTTAGAAAATTAATTAAATAAGCTGTAGATAAAGTTCTGTCTAACTTTAGCAAATGTTCAACTCTATTTCTTATATTTTTTTCCCTGAAACATAGAAATAACTTTGATAAGTGTAATTTATTTTATTTAGAATTGTTTAAGAAAGAACACAAGTTGTTTTATGAGGACAAAGATTTTTGCTACACCGGAGTACCATTCATTGTGTTGACACGAGCAACACTCGACTGTCAGCATGGAAAAGACAGAAATATTAAAAAAAAGGTTCAGTACAGGGAAAAGAAAAATATAGAAGCTGTAAGTTTAACTAAAATTTTGTAAACTTATTTTACTTTACTCATAATTTCAAATATCTTTTCTGTAATAATGGTTATAAATACCTATATTATAAAGATTACAATTTATTTTTTTTTTAATATATTTCTCTTTTTTTTTAGTATTTTTTACTATCATATTCTTTAACATATTTATATTTATTTCTTAAACAACAGATATGTTATTTTATATAAAATGTGTTTATTTATTCTGATGTATATAGTACAGATCATTATTGCAAAAAAAAATAGTGTCATTTTGCAGGAAACAAAAAAATTTGGTTGTCCTGCCATGGTTTATATAAAAGAAATTGTTGAATTTCCAGAGATTAAGGTATTGTATTATTAATAATATTTATTTGTGTCTATTATATTATGTATAATATAATATATAATTTTTTTTTTTTGGGTGCTATGTTAATAAATAATATATTACCCTACAATTAGACAGCTTTAAAAATTAACTAAACATTTCCGTTTTCGTTATAATAACTTATTTCTCATTTTTACAGGTTTCTAAAAATTCAGTATGATTAAGAAAAGAAACACCAAAAAAACTCCGTGTAGCTTTAGTTAACCCTCAAATTTTACTTAAGTGCAGAAAGTATATCCTACTATTGCCTGATATTTCTGTTCATAAGAACCATGCAGTAGGTGATGTAAGTAAATATTTTATATTTAATTTACAGTTATGTTTTTTAAAGTTTTCTATGATTTTGATTAAGTGACTTTGTCTTAGAATGCCGGCATCAGTCAGCCCATTTCTGAGAATATCATAGTAAAAATTGCTGATCTAGTCAAAAAAGGTGTTAACACTGTATCGGAAATGAGATGACATCTGTTAAAGCAGTTTTTACTGCCACTAATAATCTACAGAGCGCAAACAAACGTTACTTTCCAATAGGTAAGACCTTTTGAAACCATGTGCTGAATGCGAGAAGAAAACTTCGCAGATCTTTGATAGGTCAAGAATGTTTGCATGATAAAATAAATGAATGACAAATAACTTTCCAAGAAGCAATTATGAAGTTTAGACCAAAAGGTGTAAATACGGTTGATGATCCTAAGCTTAAGGATTCATTGTTATTTATCTATCAAGATATGTGGCAGAAAAGATTACTCTTGAGATATGGAAATGAGTTCATTTTTCTTGATGCAACATACCGCACAACTAGGTATGCTCTACCACTATTTTTTCTCGTTGTTAAAACAAACATTAATTATCAGGTTGTTGCCATTTTTGTTTGTGAAAACGAAACCACATCTGCTATCACAGAAGCGCTATTATGCATTAAAAAATGGAACCCTACATTTCAACCAAAGTTTTGTTTAACTGATTACTCAAATGAAGAAATAAGGTCATTGGAATCGGTCTTTCCAGGTAAGGACTGTTGCTTAATAATCCTGTTTTGTTTATTTTTTTAGCGTTAACTCAATTGTTGTATAAACAAAACTCTTTTTATTTAGGCTGTAATGTTTTAATTTGTGACTTTCATTGAGAGCAAGCTTGGGAGAGATGGCTTTCCAAAACTGCTAATGGATGTTGTACCTAAAATTAAAAAAAAAAAAAAGTTTATAAATTGTGAATCTATTATAAATCTTAAAATAAAAAAATTCTAAGACTTCGACTAATCTTTTACTAAGTAATTTTTTATTGAAATTTTTACTTTTTCTATTTGAGTTGCTCTGGATATCGACAAATGCTTAACAACGAGATACTTTCCTTGTTTACACAGCGCAGTGGGCCATAATTTCCTTTTACTGGACAAAATTAATAACTCATCATGTATAGAAGTCATAAGTGAATTTTTTCTCAGTTAACTAATTTTAAGATTGTCGTTCCAATGCACAGTGATCAGGAATAACTTTAAATTAGGCCAAAATAAATTTTGTTGAAAATATTTATTCAAAATTGCTGAAATTTTGCACTGTGATGTAAAAAAAGTAGACGAGGAAGAAAGATATGGTAATGTACTTACAGTAACATATTGACATTATGGAATGTGACAGCGGGCATCCTCGCTCAATGGTGTTGTTACACAATACCCTAAAAGTGTTTACGTTGGTAGGTCAACATGAATGAATTTAGTGTTGCATCAGCTCTCGTACAGTTTAATGATGGCAAAACTGATATAATAGATGTTCTTCGCAGTTTAGGAATTATACCAGAACATTTTACTAAGAGCGGTTCTAAAATACTGATATGCTGTGTGTAAAGCTTGTAGGCACAAAATCAGCTGAAAAGTTTAAAATGCAAAGAAAAAAGCGTATCAAGGAAAAGATTTTTTCAAATCTTATTCATCTTGAAAAGAAATGCATATTGAATAATGTAAGATGTAAAAAAATTTTTTTAGCAGTCTACCACCTTAATTATCCAATAAAAAAATATGGTTCTAAAAATTAATAACAATTTTATATTCATTATTAATACGAAAAATATGATTAACTTAAAAAAAAAAAAAATTGATAAAAAAATCATTTTTTATTAAAATGCTTAAAATGCAAGTGGCACGATAGTTATACAGAAATATATATACATTTTATAAAAGTTGGATGTTTAAGCTATAAAATGATATAGAACTTGGTATATAGTATAAATATAAAATAGTATCTCATTTTTAAAAATATTTTTTTTCCACTTTAATAGCTTTCACTGAGAAACAATAGCATCATTTTTAAAAAGGTTACAGAACAAAAAACTTAGACGAAACTTTAAGTTGGCGCACGATTTTTATGTTTAATATCGTTTTAAATTACACGAAAATATCGCATGCGTAAACGTTATTGAGGTCTGCAATTTTAGTGAAACCGGAATTGTACTTTTGAACGACAGGATATCGCACTAACAGACAGGATATAGCACTAACCGTTTCCGTTAGAAACTAAAAAAACAAAAGTAATCATATTTTTAAATTTTTTAAATTTACATAATTAAAATGCCAGCCTATGATTACTCCATTGAAGATGTTTAGCAATATGTTTCTGATGAAATAACAAAGTGTTATAATAAAAAAATGTCAACTTTGTGGTATGTGTATATACAACCCACTATTTAAGTTAAATTTTTATATAATTTATGAATAAGAGTTTATTATTATTGTATATTTTATATTATTTAATGTTTCTAAAGTTAATTATATACTATGCCTCAGCATCTCAAAATCCACAGTTGTTTTGGGACTTCCATTTTATGCATTGACTTATTTGTCAATTTTGCTCAGCACTATTAGTCAATTTTGTTATAAAGTATTACTGGAAATATTTATTGAAAATAATCTAAGATTACATTAACTGTAAATTTATTATGGATTTGAACCTAATTTTTAGATAGTGACCCTAGGTACAGTTTAAAAAAAGCTTATTGTACCTAGGGCCACTAATTTTTAAACCCTTTTAGTTGATGGAATTTTATATTTTATAGACAATATACTTATATTAATACAAAGTAATTAGTATAGAGATGTGTTCGTATCAGTTTTGCTATTTTTAGACAAGTCTGGGGCCTTGAATTTGGGCATTAAAAATATCTGGCCATAGGTACACAAACTTCCCCTAGATCTTATTGGACCTCTTGCCTTAACAAAACTTGGAAAAAAATACATTATTGCAATTACTGATCATTGAAGTAAATATATTGAAAAATTAACAATTTATGTAACTACTTTTTGTTATAGATTTTTGGTACTTGTCAAAAAACTCTAAAATTATTGATTATTCGATAAAGTCTGCTTATTTTCCTCAAACCAATCAACAAGAAAATAGTTCAGAGTTTAAACTGGAAGTGGTAAAGCTTTGAAAAAAACTGTTTGTTAATTATAGTATGATTGTAAAAATGGAATGTCAAAGTTGAAATTTTTCTAAAGTTTTCTTTTAAGTTTGTCAATACAGTCTGAAGACAAGGCCTTAGATATTTTAAGAGACTCATCTGGCTGGCTTAATGACACCACAAAGTTTGGTTTTATGTCATTTATCTAAAATATATAGGTTTCCAAGTTTAAAATATCTGGGTCTTTTGCATTTTTAGTTGTTTTAATTCAGGTGGTTTTTAGAAAGCATACAATTGCACATGAAAATGATAGTAATCTTTTCTTAAAAGGAAATGCAATAGCTTTCTGTAGCAGTATCAACTTAAGTTTAATTATATAAAAAGATAATGACATGAGGTAACATTACCTGAAATGTATTAAGAATGGTAAATTAGAGATGTTTCTTTTGTTATTGTGTTATACTGTCATAAAAGGTGTGCTTTTAGTACTCATGGTTGTGAATGTATCCTATTATTTCTGCTGCCTATTATTTTTAATAATTACATTTAATTTCAATCAATATAGATAAACATGTTTTTTTTGTTTTTTATTGTTGGTTTGTTTTAATTTTTTAAATATTAACTAAAACATATTTAAAAATATGTTTTAGTTAATATTTAAAAAATTCATGTTTTAGTTAATATTTAAAATGTTCATTACACATTTTATTTTTGTAAGTGTATTATAGATGTATAAAGTTATAGAATTAGCTAATTTAGGTTAACTAATGCTTGTCTTTATTTTTTTATTGGCATGATGATTTGTTTTGCTCACTTTGTAGTTGTTTTTTTCTTACTGTCATCAGTTATTCATTTTATCAGCAAGGGTTATCGGTATAAGATATAGTTAATAGGTACAGTTATTAAAGTCATTTCTTTATTTACATTTGTTGCAGTTAACTATAGCTACTGTTACAACTACACCAAAAGTAGTATTGAAAATTATGGCTATTTTTAATTATTATATATTTAAATATTGTGAAAGTATAGACTATTCTGTCATGTTGATACCATGTCTGTTTTAACATTTTAACATTTATATAATTTAAAAGTTCAAATCCTTCTGACACAAAATTAGAGTTCATTTTGTAAATCAATTCAATGACATATATTGATCAATGCATTTATTAAGTACTCTTCTGGTACAAAAGTAGGAATTTTTATTATTATTATTTTCTATTCATTGCAATTTTATGATACTATTTATATTATACTATGTTTCTATACTATATAGGCTTGTAATTCCATGTGGAAAGATCGAATTTCTTCCAAAATGCCCAAGTTTCAACCAAGTTAACTTTTTTCAAAAGGACTTAAAGACCATGTTATTTTGCTATTTATATTATGAAAGGATTATTTGATCTTATTTTCAAAATGAAGTTTTAGTGTAGCATGAAGTGTGTCGTTTCTTTAATGTCATTTTTATTTAAAACATTCACATAATAAGAAATAGTAAACTAATATTGTGCTATACATACATTAAAACCGCTAAAATTGTCGAATAATACCAGTCTAGGTTGTTATTCAACGGTAGTGCAGTAGTGGTGTAGTGGTAGAGCGCTTGCCTCATAATCGAGAAGTTCCGAGTTCAATCACCACCATCTCGCCGGTAGTACTGCGCTCATCTTGTTTCTCCGCGTAGCGGTCTTGTTTGTCAGGGTTTGTGTTTCGAAGTTATAGAGTTGAAAGAGGGCTGTAACTACAACTAAAGCAGCTTCCTTGACTGTAGTGACTTTTAGCCTTGAGGAGGTAAATTAACACACAAAAAAAAGCTAGACACGAATTAATAAATTTACTTCTTTTCTTTTTTCTACGATAACATCAGAATACTGTCCTTACTATTTATCTGCGTAGAATCGAGTAGCAATTACAAATTTTACAATTGTTGGGTTTAAGGATTAAAGATAAATAATTTAACGTGAAACATTTTGCTAAAATGAACAGTTAAATTATTAAGGAATACAATAAACTTTCTTGTGAAATTACTATTTTATTCGATATTATTAATACGGGTGAATGACCTAAAAAAAACCTTTTCTTAAAAATTTTGCTTCTTGTCATACTATACTATAAAGATATAAATTACTGCTAAAATATATGTCGTGAGTTAAATGTTATTAAAACTAGTAAATTATTACTACAAAAATGCCGTAAAATAATAACAAATCGCATCACAAAGAAAATGCTTTTAGTTCGGTTAACGTATTTTTTTTTTAATTTGTTCGTCTGGGTTAACGAAAAATGCCTTGTTGTTCAATTTTTCTACTTATTTAACAGTCTACTTATTTAACTTGACTTAATAATACGTTAAATAAGTATCCGTAAACTAACGCATGCCCAGAATATCATTTTGTCTACTTATTTAACGTGACACCAGCATACGAAACGAAATTGTTTCGGACTAAACGTAATTATAAGTTTTAAACCAATTAAAATTGGGAGTCATCTTTGCCAAAGTTTTAACATCATTGGACGAAATGACACTTTATTCTCCAATTGAAACCCTGAGGAGGATTAAAGAAGGATTTCATCGCATTTTAAATTTTTTAACACTTCTTAGAACGTTTTTAATTCAATTAGTACAGATAGGGGACCATTGACCTACCAGTCTTAATAAAATTAGGAGACACAAATACGTTAATACTATTATTTTCAGCAAGTTAATTTTGGTTATATTTTGTTTGATCTAGTAGCTGAATACTGTGTTGGGATGAAAGTCATTATTTGCAGTAATGTAATAATAAAATCAGTTTTTTATTTAAAAAATCCGCTCATGCATATTTTTACTTTGTCTCTTGAATAATGAATCTTTCCTGAAAAACTCAAACTTGCAAGGGTGGTACCAGTATTAAAATCTGGAGATGATACCAGCGTTTCCAATTACAGACCAATCTTATTACTATCATGCCTTTCAAAACAATTAGAATACATGTATCATAAACTATTTAGAAAATAGCAATATTCTCTATAACAAACAATTTGGATTTTAAAAAAATCACTCCACAGATCAAGTATTAAATAAACTATTAAATAAACTAGAAAATTACGGGATTAAGCACTCAAATTTTAAATGGTTTTAAAGCTATTTGTCAAATAGGAAACAATAGATTTCATTTATCTGCGGAAAAACTGATAATATGAATATAAAATGTGGTGTTCCATATAGGTCAATTTTAGGACCACTCTTATTTTTAATTTATATTAATGATTTAAGCAAATCTTGTAAGTTACTAGGCACTATTTTGTTTGCGGATGATGCAAATTTGTTTCACGCTTGTCACGATATTAAAACGTTGTTTACTTCAGTTAACATGGAACTCAAAAAACTCACAGAATGGCTTAGTACAAATAAATTAACAATTAATTTAGATAAAACAAAGTATTCTTTTTTCCATCGCTTTCATGAACGCGATAAAATCCCTTTAAAACTTCTAAAACTTTATATTGGCAGTCAATTTATAAAAAAAAGAACAACCATTAAAATTTTAAGGAGTACTCCTTGACGAAAGCGTTACTTAGACAAATCATATACATTATCTTGAAAGTAAAATCTCAAGATATATTGGCCTTCTTTATAAAGCAAGGTCATTTTTAAATCAAACTAGTTTAAAATTGTTATATTTCTCCTTTGTTCACAGTTATCTGAATTATGCAAACATTGCTTGGTGTAGCACAAATCAAAACAAAAATAAAACTTTTTAATAAACAAAAACATGCAATGAGAATAAGTCAAAATGGAGAGGAAAATTAAAAAAAAAAAAAAACTCGATGTATCCTACAAAGAATTAATATACAAATTTTGAGTTCATGCTTCACTTAAAACTTAAAGAAGACACTGAAAAGGTTTGTTGTGTCTAAGAAAAACGTCCATCTCTGTGAAAATCTAAGAGCTATGGTTGTTGAATACAGTTCAACGAGATTGTAAGACGATTTTTCAAGAATATATTTAGATTGAAAAATTACATATATCTTTTCCATTTTTGTAAAATATTATAATCTTTAAAATACTGTTTGTGATATTTCATTTGTCGGATTTGAGTTATCGGAGATTTATTCGTGTTTTGCATGTGAAAATTTGTTGCATTCCTAATAGATTTTTGACAAGAAGATAATTGCAACTATTATTTTGCTAATATTTATTAAAATGAATATTTTTTGCTAAAAATCACGGCAGTCAGATCACAGGGGCAGGAATACCCTTGAAAAATGACCCCTGCATCCCCCTGGTTGAGTGAAATTAATTTTTGAAAAACACAAATTTTTTATCTTGAATTCAAACATAAATTGTAATTAGGTTTTAAATTTTATCAAAATGTATTTTGACGCTTAAAAGATACAGCCACATAAAGACTAGGACCCCCTCATTTTTGAAGGTTTTAATTATTTAGAAAAATGGTCAAAAAATGAAAAAAGCTGCGGTTTTTAATACGTTTTCAACGGTTTTTACTTCCTACCAACCTTCTCGAAAGAGTTGTTATAAAAAATCTGAAGTAAAAGTAACTTTAACTTAAAACCTCTAAAAATGAGCAGCGCAAGGCGCCATATGACTGCTAACTGTACAAAATGTTTTTCAAAAATTTAAAATTGATAAAACTAGAAAATTATTGGATAAGAAAATCTTACAATATTTCTTCTTACATATTATATTGCGGTAATTTTTAATTCTATATACACGTTCACACTTATAGTGTGAACTTGATATTGAATTTAGTATGTCCTTATGTGAAAATTGTACGGATCAATTGCTAAATACAAACAAGGTAGAGTGTATACTTTAGGTTTAAATTCAATTTTGTGCAAAACAGAAAACTTTGAAAATATCAGTATAATATTTGCTGTGTTTTCATTAACGCTATGACACCCATTTCATAACAACAACGAGATACAATTTAATAAAAAGTTGTCCAATTTATTTTTAAATTCAATTGTTGAAGTCGACTTTACTAATTTACTAGGTAAATTATTCCAATCGTTCGCTGCTCAGGCAGTAATAACGTAATAAACTTTTTTTGGGGTTTATATTTACATATTCCTCTTGAATAATCATACTGTGACCACTTGTTGTGACATTAGATTTAAAAACTAGTCAATTTCACAGTTTAACACAGATAATATCTATAAAAACTTTGAACATCTGAATCAACTATGAACATCAGTTCCTTCTTTTTTGCCTTTATCCCAACGTTGCAATGATAACGGAAATCATGCCTGTTTCCCTGTTTTTATAAATATATACCAAACTAAAACAGAGAACTTGATTAGAGTTTAAATATAAACAGTACAAAATTTCCAAATACTTCAAAAACTAAAAACATGTGTTCAATCATACCAAACATAGAGTTCGCATTAAAGATGCATGCAATTAATTGTTATTTCCATATTAGGTCATTTGTGAAAATCACACCCAAATCTCGTTCTCTCACTTTTGCATTTAACTGAATATTGTTAATAAAATAATTGCTTACGATGTTTAAACCGTAATGCATTACAAAATATTTTATTATATTTAACTCAGCCATGTTTTAGACCAATTAAACATTTTTTAAATTGTTTTGCAATAGTGAACCATTATTTGAGGAATCCAAATTTAATATGATTTTAATGTCATTGGCATATAGTTTACAATCATTCTTTATTGTATCAGATAAATCGTTAATATAAACAATGAATAGCAATTACTATTAATTGTTGCACTCGGACCTTTAAGTAAAGGTCCGAGTAATTATCCTTGTGAAACACCTCTAAGAACAGCATTTAACAATAATAAAATATCAACCATTATTAATCCGACATTAGTTTCTTACAAAGCGGTATTGGTTTCTGAAGCTGGTTATTAAATTTGTCAGTATTCTGTGCTGCAATAATATTAAAAAGTTCACACGTACTATTTTTTTTTTTTTTTTGTGGTTACTTAGGTGCTCCCTTATAGTCTTATCACAAAGCACGGTAAAAGAACATTTAACTATAAGTTTACGCCTTCTTCCATACTAATGTTGCTCATTAGGCTAGCAAATCACCAACTTCTCAGTTCTGTGCCAGAACTCTAACCACTACGACCATAATGTATGACAGAACCTGGATTTTACAAAATTGAAAAATAATTTCTTTTATAAGTTAAAAAAAAAAATTTAATAGCTTATATGAAATGAAGTTATAAAATTTATTATAATTTTGTATAAAAAATTGACTCTGCGACTACCAAAAGCTTGTTACTATGCAAAGTTATGTATGTGTGACAACAAAAAACTAACGTTGGCACATTGTTGTATTTCAAGTTAGTGCTGCATTTTAAGTTAATTCAAAGTTATACTTTGTGTTGTGTATTCATCGGAATTATAATTTGAATATAATTTTTCTTTCTCTTATATTTATTTGTTAAGAAATATCTGGACTCTATAAAGAGTCACATGTATATATGACGCATGCGTTTGTGTTAAGCTTATGATCGATATCATTGCCAAACAACTGAATGAAACAATCCCTCAAAAATCCCCTTAAATTTTTGGAAAACTTTTCTACCCACTCTAAGCTTATTAATACCCCCCTCCCCTCCCCGTTTATTTTTTTTACTTGTTTTCAACAAAAAATTAATATCTTAAATCTAAAACATGCATTTAGTGAAAATCGATCTTATATATTAAAAATAATTATTTCAGTCACCGATAAAGTCAAAAACTTTCAGTGTAAATAGGCTTTAAAAATCGTCGACATAAAATAAATCTCGATATGGCAAAAATAAAATGTGAAAAAAAAGGTCGAAATTGAAAAATGAAGAAAATGAAAAATATCGATGCGTCGAAAATTTTGGTTTATTTCTCACCTAAGTTTAAAACTTTCATCACCATATTAAACCCTATTTAAATTTTGATAAAACAGCTGTTTGAAAACGAGCATTTGACTCTTAGCCACGCGAGAATTAGATAGTTTTACGCGTGTTTTCTAAATAATATCATTTAGGATTTGTAAACTGAAAATTAAAAAAAAAAAATACTTATTTTGTAACATGGCATCCGATCGGAAGTTTTTACAAACTGATTGAAATAAGTATAGTTTAAAAGAAAAAAAATTCTCTCCAACTTTTTATTAAAACTCTCAACACCTCCCACCCTACCCCCTTTTATTAAATCTGGACTAAAATTCAAATCCCTCCCTTTATTCTCACCCCCACCTTATATTAAGGACTCGATAGTAATAAGAGGTCAAATAAGCAATGCTGGTGCGGGAGGAGGCGTAAACATCCTTGATAAATGTACTCATCAGTTTTTTCTGGTTATTATGGTGCTCCAACAAGACCTATCGGTTTTGTTGCGAAAAAGCATTTAAGGAGAAATTTCACCCCGCCTTACATACCTAGACCAGGTTTCGTACCTTGGACCCCTCAATTATAAGCCAGCGCTCCAGTCACTGCGCCACGGCTGATAAATTCACCTCTGATTTAAGTCAACAACAAATAAATAAAATACATACAAATCCTCGTTGAATTAGGTGCTTTTGATTTTGGTTTTTCTACAAATCGCTCTAAAAAAAAATCAAAATTTTTTTTTAATCATTATTCAATCAAAATTTTCTTTTACTTTAACTTATTATATTATTTATAAGATCTTTATAAATAATTCGTTATAAATATTTCAGCGTTATTTTATTTGATTATTGTCGATCACATCGATTTTCAATGACCCAAATTAACATGCGTACGATATGTTAACGTATGATGCGCGGAGGATTTTCAAATGGAAGGAAAAAAATGACCGCAGAGCCTAATTAAACTAACCCTCAGAAGTATATTTTACAGAAAAATCGCGCTGCGTTTGAAACTTTTAAGTTCAAAACATATTTTATCCAATTTTTTAAACTCTTGATCTAAAAGTAATAAAAAATTTATTTTTTAAAAGACTTAAAACGTTGAGTTAACGTAAAATGAAAATAGATTAAATAAATCGCTAAATAAACCAAGTATAAAATTTTTTTTTAGAAAAGTTGCACACATTGTATGATTGTTGCTTTGCTGTTATCACTGGTTTCTAAACGTCTTTAATTTCTTTCTAAAATTCAAACTCTTATTTATGGATCTAATCGTGTTGACTTCCCCAAGGATAAAGCAGAACTATTTGCAAAACAATTTTCCTTTAAATTTTTTTGTTGCTTAAGTTAATTCTTAAACTTATCTACTGTTTGAGGTCCGGAGAACATTACTTCTTACATAAATGATCATATGTGGCCATTCTTCAATTCTCACTAAACTATTCAGTAATGAATCTTATGAACTATTCTGAATATTATACTGCACTATACTGAATAATTCAGCAATTGAATCTTATCTTCCTGTCTGATGGAAAATGGAAACTGTGATTCTAAATCTGGAGAAGACTTTGACTATTGTTCAATCAGACTTCTCTTCATTGTTAGCAAAGCCTTAAGTTTTTAATTAACAAGCATCAAAGACCTCATCTTGAGAAAACATCATCTTGAGTTAAACATCTTGAGTCAAACATCTTACTCTCTAACATCCAATAATGACAATTCTACAGTATACAGACTGTATAGTATTGATTTAGTCCAAGAACTTGTTTTCGAACCTAACATACACAACTCAGTCATCCAAACCAAACCAAACCGACAAACCTTAAAGATTTTTCTAGAAATTATAAACTTATTATAAATTTATATAAACAAGGTTATGTGTTCTTAATTATAAAAACCCATTTTATTAAATAAATTAAGGAAAATGGGTTAATTTTAAGCAACCATATGAAGTAATTTAACAAAAGAATAGGTAAAAATACTTTACAAAGTATTTTGCACAAAAAAAGGTTTTATAAAACGCATAATATAAAAAAGGTTTTGAAACAATCAAATTTTGAAATGCTCAAGTTGTCAAAAAATGCAAACAAATTTTTTTCATTTATTATTAATACTCAGAATATGTTTTATTATTTATACCAAAGATTATTATAGTTTCAAAATATTCTACCTGCTTCTACATTCTTGTAGTCATAAATATCTCCATTTATAGAAACATCTGTGACTTAGGCTTTCTTCAAAGAAGGCTCATTTGTCTCAGTTAAGTCTGAAATTGAACTCTCTTTCATTGATGTCATCTGCTCACCTCCTAATAATAGGCATACATGCTGCATATAAAATTACTAGGGTATAAAACACGTCACAAGTTAATTAATGAAAATCTAACATGATGATAAAAATAAAACCTGGCAATAAATCACTTTCTGGTTCATCAATATCTGGTGCAATAGGGTATAAAACACGTCACAAGTTAATTAATGAAAATCAAACATGATGATAAAAATAAAACCTGGCAACAAATCACTTTCTGGTTCATCAATATCTGGTGCAACAGATCTGCGGTAATATACAGGCTACATCACTGCTGTAATATACAGGTTTGTCTATTAATATGACATCAATCTAAAAATGTAAATTCTAATTAATGGTTGTTTAATATGCCTAAGGTACTTCGGTTTTTAACATTTATATATTTAACAATTAAATATTTAGATATTTTTAACATTAAAATTTCGGCAAAAACAAAAATATATATATACTTCTGGATAATTTTTTTTTTTTAAATTGTCATTATATTCCTTTTACCCCTTTAAATGCAATACAAAAAACCTGAGAAACTTTGTAGATAAACAAGTTAAGCCTTGTATTTCTAGAGACATGGTGGATTAGATATTTCCAGAGAAGTTTGTTTTGTTCGTAAAAAGTTTACATAGGGATATTACCGTATAGGTATTTCCCTTACTTACTAAAACAAGGGCTCCACCACCACAAAGGCATAATTTCCACATTAGTTATATAGAAAAAAAGAAACTAAAAAGACTAACTTCCTTTTATTTATTTGGGTTCTATTATTATGTTAATTACTATTATTTAATCTTTTTTTTTGTTAGTATGAGTGATGTAAATTTGAATGCAATTAAAAAGGTGTTGGCCAAAATAAATGATGCATGACAGTTGGTAGTAAAAAACATATAGTAACATAACAAAACGATAAAAACAAAACCAAATGTTTATACTGAATTTATAAAAGTATTTAAAAATATTGATCAAACTTATAAAAATACTTTTTAAAATTGATTATAAGTATTGAAAAAAAAAAACTTTTTTTACTTAGAGTTTTGTTTTGTATAATTTTTTTATAAATAAACTTTTTTATAAAAAGCAATTTTTTTTCCACAACTTTTAAATAAAGAAAATTATCAAATACCAACCTCATGCATTTGTTATGATTTTTGATTATTAGTCCACTGACAGAAAACAACAAAGAAGCAAATAATAAACTTTTATAAACATAACTAACTTTTAAATTTCACCAATTTCAGCACAGTAATAAATATTCTAAGCACAGTAACAAT
Source organism: Hydra vulgaris (assembly GCF_038396675.1). Taxonomy (NCBI): domain Eukaryota; kingdom Metazoa; phylum Cnidaria; class Hydrozoa; order Anthoathecata; family Hydridae; genus Hydra; species Hydra vulgaris. The sequence continues at coordinate 2,677,007 of NC_088920.1, forward strand.
TACTTGAACAAAACTCATATGTGAGATCAAATTCACTTTCTCTTTCCTCGTATTCAATATTTTCATCAAGTTCTTTGAAATCGGGAGCAAATGCAGACTAATTTTCCTAAAAACAATAAAATAAATATTAATCAGTATTTTAATAAAATAAAATCAATAAAGGTTGTTTACATAGAAATTTAAAAATTATTTATATACTTCAATTTAAATTATTCATAAATTTTAATAAAAAAAAATTATTATTCTCTTGAAAAAAAAAAATTAATAATTTTAAGAAAAATTAAATTTAACTTACTACATGAGTTTGTGACCATATTGAAACAAGTCCATTTACAACAGAACATATTATTGGTCTAATTGGATGCCACTAAAATTTGCAAATAATATATTTAAATACATCATGAACTTAAATAACTTAAACAGTTGTAAAAATTGCAACAACAAAAAAAAAAAAAAAAAAAGTGCAAATAAAATCTTTAAATAACTGGACTACGGTTTTATATATAACATAAACCGTCAATATTTAGATTGACAGTCATCATTTAGATTCGAAACATGATGTTGATGAAATTGTTACTATAATTATCCTGGTCAATGATTTCCTGATTATTAACACTGATAAATATGGTGTTTAATGCTAATGTCTTAACAAAGTTTTTAAAGAAATTTTTTAATTAAGTTTGTATGATGCTGTAACGAATGCCCCATAAAGATGGCACCTTAAAAATGGTGATATTTATAAATGCCATCCAAAAATGGTAAAAAAATTTCAAATTTTTTACAAGATTGTTCTTAACTAAAAACTTTCAACACTTAAATGCTAATAAGATCATAATTTACTATTTAATAAAGTTGATAAACACATCAAATTTTATTTTGATAAACTCAACATTTATTTCAGTTGAAATAAGACAATTTTATGTTACATAAAGAAATTGAACAACATGGAACATAAAAAAAATAGCAGCTTTCGACTAGCGGCTTTCGACATGTTTTGTTGATGGACGTCTTTTTGTTGTTGTTTTTGTTATGGTCTCAAAATTGCATTTAATTCGGACCGTAGAGAAAACTTTACTTTTACGGAAACTTCGATTTAGATATGGTCTCAAAGTTACCTTTAATTCGGACCGTAGAGAAGACTTTACTTCTTAAACAATATTTTTCCCGCTTCTTACATCGTTTTTATATGACGACTAATATTATTGCTTTGTCACCCAAAATAATTTTTTACCACTCATTTGGCTTAAATTTATCTGGTCTTATTTTAGTATTTAGTTGATCTTATTACAATATTCTTTGGTGTATGATTTATCCGCTGATTTTCATGTTGTTGCTGTTATCAAGGAGCTTTTGTGCTATATTATCGTACGTTCATTACTCGGCTTTATTTTAATTTTCACAGATTCAATTTTCGTCTTTTATTATTATTCAGAGATTTTCTTATATCCTTCACTACATGTTTAAATTTTTACATTTTTGCAGGCGATATATATATGTTTTTTTCTACTTTCAAATATACTTGATTTTTAGTTATGATTTTAAGTTGCGCGGGTTGTTTCATTTTCTTACACTTTAGATTGGTTAATAAAATTCGAATGAAGTATCTATGACAACGTTAGAGTTTTTTGAATACTCTATTATGCTTTATTTTATTTTAAAAGGGTTTTTAATAGGGTATATTGCCATTTGATTGTTTTTGGTTTATTTGTGCTGGAAGTACCTATGTGGTTTGAATGGTCTTAGGGAAAATTTATTAGCATTTTCTGTTTACACACTTTAGTTATTTTTAGTTTTGTTTCTGGCTTTTTTATTTGAATTTTAATTTATTGTGCGTAGTTTTTTCTACCGTTGGTATGGTAAGTGATTTATTTAATTAGTTTTACTTATATTGTGCAGTAGATTTACACTTTTCATATCATCAAAAAAATATTAGTGCTTTACAAATTTGGGTATGGTTGGGTTTTGGCTATTTGTAGTGAATCCTTTTTTACTGTTTTACACTACTGCACCATACATGCAACTTAATAATATACTGAATTTATTCCATTGTATTGTAAACATCAAAATGTGCATCAACCAAAAAACCAAATTCAAGCAGATAATTCATTGCAATTGGGAATGTGATTATGAAAAAAATTATGAAAAGATGTTTTAAGTGCTTAATTTGATCAAATATTACAGAGACAATGCATAAACCTTATTTTTTTAGTAGACCTAGATAAAGTATGATATGCAATTAACATTTTCCTATGGGATTTCAGGTGACAGCCTCCATATTAGCTCCAATCTTATTATGATTTTACAGATATTGATCTCGTAAAACACAAACAAACATTTTATTTCCAAAATATTAGTGAAAGCGATCCATAATTAGGCAAAATAAAATAAAGATATAAAAAATCACACTTCCTTTCAGATAAATTAACTTTATTTAAACCCATTAACATTCAATTGTTCTATAATTATTATCCATAGATACAATCACAAATTTTGAAATTATGGCCATATAGAAGTAACTATTACCCAGAAACAATAACTACACAGAAAAAGTATAGCTAGTAGGTTGTAATTCAACATTGTTTTATAATGATATGTTGTCATTAAATGCAAAACTAAAAATTTAAGACACAGAAATTATTCTTGGCTGTAGTTCAACAGTCATGGTTGAGCGAGTCGACCATGACCAAGTCAACCATGAGCAACTCAACAATGACCAATTCAACCATGAGCAAGTCAATCATGAGCAAGTCAATCATAAGCAAGTCAATCATGAGCAAGTCAATCATGAGCAAGTCAATCATGAGCAAGTCAATCATGAGCAAGTCAACGAAGAGTAAGCCAACGAAGAGTAAGCCAACCATGGGCTATTATAAATAAACCCTTGAAACCCTTGAAAATAAATACCTGCTATTTATATTTATTATCTTTTAGTTTTGAAGTTAAAACTCACTTGATAAACTCACACTCTAGCTGATTGACAGTTATTTAAAAAGATCTTAAAAACATGTATTTAAATAAAATTATAATTTAAGACATGGAAAAGCCATAGAACCACAGAACTTTTGATTTTTATATTTGGACTCTAACCATAATAGTTTTTTAATTAAGACCTAATACTTTTTAAAAAAAATGGTGTTTCAGTTTTAAATATTTAAATGATTACACAACTTTCATTTTTCCATGCTTGCATAGTTGAACTAAAATCCAGTTATCACAATAAAACTTGCTTTGATGATCAAAATCTTATAGTGATAACTGCTCTGTCATGTTTTAAGTTTTTCTATTACTGTTTTTTACTTTATTTTCTTTCAAAAATTTAAGTTTGTTCCCAATGCTAATAAGCAAACTAATTTTTTTTACGTTTTATCGGAATAAAAATTATTTATAAGTGATACAGATTAAAATTAAAAAGATTTCTTCTTGTGTTTCTTCTTTTTACACTAGACTACGTTTTACTAATATTTCCTCACTCACTTGCAACTTTTGAACCATCTGTTAATTAAAATCTTACTGTTCAGCAGCGTAACAACCAACTTAGAATATATGGAAAAATACTTAATTAAAGTCTTTGAAAACATCAAAGACTTGTTAATAATGAATTTGTATAATAAAAAGTAAATAAACAAACAAATAATATTTAAAGGTAACAAAAAATGTATAAAAGCGAAAACATTGTTAGGATTGTTGATGTTACCATAAGACATTGATGGTTTGTGTCAAATCATTTAAAATTATTCAATGATTCAAATCATTTAATAACTTAATACAAATAATAAAAAAGACATTTACCACAACATTTACAAGCAACTCTCCTTTGGTTCCATGTAAGATTTTCACTAAACTGCTAATACTTCTTTCCCAAATATACAAAGCATGTTGTCTTGATGATCCTGTGAAACATGTTAAAACCTATAATTACGATAATATTTATTGTACATTACTTTTATATTTATTTGTCTTTGCAGTCTATTTTGATTACCTATTTTTAAATAATCAAAATAGACTGCAAACACAAATTCACCTTTAGGCTTATGTCACAATCAGCTCTCTTCTTATTTATAGACAGAACTTAATTTATTACCATGTAAACCACAAATATATTTTACTTGTTATCAACCTCAATTCATCTTGAGAAAAAAATTTAGAAATCTCAAAAGTGAATATACACAACACACACATACACACACACTTACACTAAGTCATAATCTTAGACAGAGATTGAGACCATCAAGCGTATTAGATGCATTAGATGTCCCCCAGCACCTTCAGGAGAAAAAGGTAGAGATAAAAGTAAGAAAACATGAAGAGTTTATAATGGTGTGAAAAAACCTTAGTTTAAGAATGTAGATTCTTGAGATTTTATACTAGAGAAACAGCATAGGGGATAAATCAAGAAGAAATTAATGATGATGAAGTTAATGATGATATTTATATATATAAATATATGAATTGTATATAAATATATGTATATTATTATTATTGTATATAAATAAATAAATAAATATATATATATATATATATATATATATATATATATAAATAAATAAATAAATATATATATATATATGTATATATATATATATTTATATATATATATATATTTATATATATATATATAAATATTTATATATACATATGAATATATATATATATATATATATATATATATATATATATATATATATATATATATATATATATATATATATATATATATATATATATATATATATATATATATATGTATATATATATGAACACTTCCTGATGATCCAGTAATGGTGAAACTTAAAGTTGAAGAAAAATTTAGATAAGTATTTTTTACTAATTTATATATATATATATATATATATATATATATATATATATATATATATATATATATATATATTTGTATATTATATATATTGTATATGTATATAAAATATCAACAATGTCTTCTGAAAAAAATAACATCGTTTTAGGATGTATCAATATTTATGCAGCTTCGGTCATAAACCCAGCCCCAGCTATATTTATGGCCTTGGCCAGAGTCAAATTTCAACCCTGGTAGTAAAGTATAACTGTACAATTCCTATTAGCTGATTAAACAACACTGTCGTTCATAAAATATTTCAAAAAGTCTAAATATATATGAAATCTTAGAATATATTAACTCATATTTGCAGAAGTAGTCAATCAAAGCAATATCTTACCTGTCGATTAGACAATATCTTACCTGCTGCAATAAACTCTCCATCGCCAGAAAAAGCACATTTTTTCCACAATGTTCTGAAACAAGATTAAAGTGTGATTTGCACCATAGTTCAATTTTAAAATAGTAATTGCTTACAGATGACAAACTAAAATATACTTTATAATTTAAATATAAAATATTTAGCATTTTATTTTGTTAGTTATTTTTATTTTTATTTTCTTTTTTTGTATTTTTGTTATTTTTGTTTAAGTAGAAGTTTTTTAAATTTACAATATTAGAACGATTTTTTATTTTTAAAAACTTTATTTATAGTTTGAAAAACAATATTTCTTATTTGAAATAAAAAAAATGCAAATCAGATCAAGTTAAGGTTAAAAATTTAAATGATGTGTCACAAATTACCTGTTAACAAGAAAATTAGCTGTTAACAAGATCTTGAAGTTTTTGTGTAGGCTCAGGCTCCTGCCCATCTTTACAGAAAATTACAGCATCTCGATCAAATACTCAGATTACACGATCTTGGGAGTTTACCAAAAATGAGCTAAACAACATATAAACATTCCATCAATATGATGATCAGTGTATGTCACTTTCTTTCTATCAAAGTGCATATCACTTTCTACCTATGTTGATTAGGGTATAACACTATTGCCAATATGTTTTAAGAGATAGCAGGTACAGACAAGATATGTTTTTTTAAGACCATTTTAAGTAACAACTCCATTATTTTCTTAATATATCAAGTATCAATGTATGAATAAATAAATAATAAATGTATCAATGCAGCATTAGATACACACCAATAATGTCATACTGAAATAGACAGCTATGGGACTTTAGCACATACATTGATTGATTAAATAGGGAGAACGTGAAAGGAGTGTCACTACATTAACTAAAGGTGTGGGTATATATTGGGTGTATGTAAATATATATATACTTATACACTTGCATGATAGTCAGAAAGTTTTTCTTTACTATGTTGATTTGTTTAATAACTAAAAAGCAAGACCAGAAAAATATAAAAATATAACTTTCTTTTTTTTTTTTTTTTTTTAAATTTTTTTTAAAAAAAGTAAAGAAGCCTCAGTTACAAAAACAAAAAACAAAGAAGCCTCAGTTACAAAAACAAAGTTAAGATAAAAAATTAGAATTATCTAAGCACAAAATTAAGGACACCAGCGTGGAAAATAAGAAATCAAAGGCGAGCGGTCAAACTGACCGGCTAATACATAAAATTGACGGTCAGTTGTTTTTTTAGGCGGTCAAAATTTTAATTTTTTTTTTGTTTTAAATTTTTATCATAGCAATTATTCTGCATGACGAAACTTTGTAAATAAAACAATAACTACTTTAAAATGAACGAACTCGTATTCCTTTTTTAATTGTATTCTATTTTTTTAAATAATAATAAATACACATTTTTATGTTATATCAAAAAAATTTAAACTGAATACTTAATCAAGTATCGTTTTATGTAATACTACTATAATAAATGCCTAAGTTACAAAAAACAAAGTTTTATATAACTTAAAAATGTTTTTTTAAAGATACGTTTCATCTGATTTATTATCCAAAGTTTCATCGAAAGACGATTTTAAATCTAAAGACTCGTCTGGTGGCGATTCTAAATCAATTAATGTTTTTATAGTTGTTTTTTTCTTTTCTTTTTTTGAATAAATTTTTCGACTTTCTTGTGTAGGCCATCGCAACATATCTTCGGCCCATAATTCAATGGCAAGATTCACATCAAATTCTTCACTATTTGTTTTATCAGTGCACACCCGAATTAAATTATTGAGCCGTTTTTCAGTTAAGCGATTTCTTGTGTCAGTTTTAATTCTATTCTTAAGAAAAAAAAAAGATTTTTTTTATAAAAAGTTTTATTTGCTCAAAATATTGTTTTTTAAAGAACTTTTGTTGTATAAAAAACCAGCATCTAATAAAGTATATTATTTTATAAAGTATTTTTTATAATTAAAATTGAAAAAAAAAATCCAATATACCTGATGCTTTTTTGGGGCGAATACCTGCAATATCAAATGAATTACCCTCTTCAAGGATAGCAATAAGCTTTCCTAACTGTCGTAACTTTTTTGGGGATTTTTTATAAATAATATACATTTTCAAAATGATGTTATTGACATCATTAAACGCCTTTATTTGTGCAAACTTATCTTTTATCGCTAACTCAAGGCGATGTGCAACACACCAACCAAAAGTTACCCATGGAATTTCTTTCTGAAGTAATACATTTACACTTGTTCTACTTCCTCTATTTACAGCTGCGTCATCAGCACCAAAACCAACTAATTTAGTTTTAAAATTTTCGATACCTTCTGATTCAAGGGATTGACTAATTTTATTGAAAACTTCTTCAGATGTTCCGTATTCAAGATCAGAAATAGAAAGAAAAGAACACTCAACGCATATCTCGGTCTTTCCTATTGTAGGATCGAAACTGATAATAAATATAGCTTCTTTTTCAATTACAGATACATCTGTTAATGCATCAATTAAAATACTGAAGTAATTTCGTGTTTTTAATTTATTTATTTTAAATAATTAGAATATTTGACAAACTCAATCCAATGTATTCAATAAAAGTTCCACAAGTTATTTTATTTCTATATGCATGGCTAAACTCAACACCATGATTTTCTTTGGCAATAAAGTATGCTACCTCAAATTTTTTTCTTATTAAATTTAGATCTTTCGTGGTCATGGTTTTCAGGCCCGATAAAATATCAGTTTGCCGCATTTCTTTCTGCAGATTGCTTAATTTATCATTTCGTTCGCTTACATCCATTCCTTTACTTTTCATTGCTAATTCGTGGGCTCTTTGATGTGGTAAACCATTTGCATGATCAACTGCGGCACTGCTGTATCCTACAACTACCTTCATCGCTTCCCCATTCTGGCGTATATCCTTTATAAATATCAATTTGTTTAGTATACTGACGACATACAGTGCATTTTAATGCTGTAACATAGTTTCCATTATATAATATCTCTAGCCATTCATTTGCATTATATTTTGCAAGAGTAGTGTTTACCCATTTTTGAGCTGTTGTTAGCTGTAATTTTCTACTATTGAGTTTTTCTTCTTTTCAACAGGTGGTTTTAATTTCGATCCTGCTTGTGTTAAAAATGAAAGTGTTGTTTGTCTCTTTTTAGTCGCCTCCATTTTGAAGTGCTGATGTTTGACGATTCTCTTATAATTAAGTAATATAAAAAATGTTCAAATTCGCAATTGTTAATTTGAAATTTATTTAAAAATAACTCATTCATTGCTATGACTTCAGAAATTGCGGGAAAAGGTTACGAGAAAAATGAATGAAAAAAAAGGAGAAAATGTTCTTAGATACATTAATTTTAAATAATAGTTAAATAAGAACTTCAGTCGTTACCGACGTTGAAAAAGAAAAATGATTGCACATTTTATATCTCATTTGTATCATTTTATATCTTTCATTCATTTTTATTTAAAATCATTTTATAAACTATTAATGTTATTTAGTTGATAATAATGTTAATGCCTCTCGCCGGCAGATGCTGAACTAATATTTAATAAAATCATGACAATCATTTTATGAAATACTATCAAAATTATTTATGTTACTTAAAACGAAACTTTATACTACAATATATATATATATATATTTTTAAGATTTTAATAGTAGAAAAAAAAAGCAAACGCGCATTTGGTAATTTTAAATTTATCTAAATAATAAAGTTAACTTCTCAGTCACTCAGCGTCAAATGAACAAAGAGTCTTTAAAATAGAGAACATAAGAACCTCGACAATTTCAAATACGAACTTTCTTTTTTCCGGAGTCTTAACTAATTGAAATCTAAAAAAATTTATTTTCACCACAGAAGGGCTTGGTGTGCGGCTCTTAGTCGATACTTTGTAAGTTTTGTTGACTACGGATAAATGAAACTAAAAATAAAAAATAAAGATATTTTTTCATTGCAAAAAGGTAAAATGTAAAAGCAAAAGGTAGAAAAAAAGAAAAATAAATAAAATGATATAAAGAATATATAAATAAAATGTAGGAATAAAAAAATGTTCTTAGTTAATATTATATTATTATTAAAACAATAATAAAATAAGAACTTCAATCATTTATAAAAAAGCGGTCATGGATTTCACCACCAGTAAAATGAAATTAGTCTTGATAAGTGAAATAAAAAAAATTAATAGTTTACGTCATTTATAATACTCACTAACGAAGCGATTTAAAGTAGCGTACAAACGATAAAATTATTATAGAAGCTTTTTTCAAAGATTTACATTTTATGAAATTTTGGTATATGCATTTTCAAAGGCATCCTGATAATTTGTCAAACGTTATATAACTCTTTTTTTTTTCAACCGGTCAACCTTGACCGGGAAGAATTCGTTTTGAGAGGTCAAAATAGTAATTTTAGTCATTTCGGGCGGTCAGTGACCGTTGACCGCCCGTTATTTTCCACGCTGAAGGACACTTAAATAACGATGAAAAACATTCACATTGGTTCATAATTCAATCAAAATTGGTTAAAGATACACATAAGTAAAATGTGATATACACTTAAACAAAAAAAATATTATTAAAACATAACAGGGATAAAACATAACAGAGATAAAACATAACAGGGATAAAAATGTCTTAATATGAGTTGCTAATTATTAAAGAAGTATAAATAATATTTAATTAACAAATTATATTTAATTTTATATATTTTAAATAAACAAATATTATATGATTGTAATGAAAATAATTGAAATAATAATTTGTACTAACTTAATTATATTAATTACGTAATTAGTACTTACTTTCCTCCTCTTGTAAACTTAATTGATTTTATTGCAGTATTTGCATTTGTAGCTGTGCTTATTCTATATGAAGTTTTAATCTATAAAAAAAAACACATAATATTCGTTAATTTGTTGCTATGGATACAATGTTACCTAAAAACAAAATATATTCAAAATCCATTAAAAAATTAATTTTCAATATCAGTTTGACACATATATTTTGGACAATGCAATTCTACATATGTCAAAAAAAATATGACAAAAAAAAATTCATACAAACTATGACGCATTATACACTTTGTTGTTATATATTTTTCTTCATTTCTTTAGTTTTTCTTTTTTGTAAAGACACAAGGAATGAATTAGAAAAGAGTAGTAATAGAATTAAAATCTTTTGAATAATTTTATAGGCTCTCAAATAGTGTTGTCATTCAATCAAAATGTTGTGTCTGTAATATAATATGTAAAATCAAAATGTTGTGTCTGTAAAATCATAATAAAGTTGAATCATTTAAAAACAGACTCAGTGTCTAAGTAGCAGAGTAGTAATACGCTGAATCTTTAGATTTCACAGACTCTCAAATAAAATCATTTAAAAGTTGAGTTTAGAATAATAAGTTTTGAAGTATTAACACCAATTGTTATCTGGAAAGTTCCAGATATAAAAATGCATTTTTTGTAACTAAGAATATTTACATAATATCAACATTATTTATAAACGAAAATGTTAAATATGTTAATTTTTCAAATTAGTAAAACAGCAGCGTAGCGCTGTGGATGTTGCAATGATATATTTAAGAGGTGCAAATGGCAAGATTACAATTTAGCATTTTTCAAGTTAAATTGTTTGTTTTTTAAAGTTTTTTTAAAGTTTTATTTTAAAGTAGTTTAAATTTTTTTTTATTGTTGTTTCGCAAAGTTTCATAGAAAAAGTGCATCAATCAGTACATAAACTGACTGTTATTCAGTCTTAATGGGCACTGGAACTAAAAAAAGACGTCTTTTGAACCATGCCCACTGGAATAGTAACAGTGGAGTGCACATACATCAACTGATTTAAATATGGATAGACAAGTAAAGTGTACATACATCTACTGAGGGTTTAGGTTTTATTAAGCATTCTTTAATATATAAAAAAGTATTTCAATATTTATTTAAATAGAGTTTATAAATTGATATAATTTATTTGACAAATTATTAAACTGAATTAAACTTTTGAAAAAAATTTTTTAAATATATGCGTACAAATAAGAAAAAAAATAGTTGTACGTGTACAAATAATGCTTAATCTAACTAAATAGAACATAGAGTATTTGATGAACAATACCTTTACACTTAATTATTTGATGATAAAAATATTTTTAACTTGTATTTCCAGGAAACTATTTATATATCCGAAAAAAATAAAATTTAAGAAAAATCCGGAATACTGGAAATATCTGGAAAAAAGATAATCCCTGTAAAGCAAAGATTCACATAGCAATACAGCCATGATAAACTAAGTAGAGAACTTAGTAATTACAAAATAACATATAATACTCTTAATTTTGTTACTTTTATTTTTCAAAAATAATAAATAGCATTTTAAAACTTATTTAAATACCTTTCCTTTTGCATTTCCAGTAAATATGTAATCTCCTCTTTTATCAAATGAAGTTTCAATATTTTGTTTGCACTAAAACAGTTCTACTTATTTAGAATAGAATCAATACAACAGTATAGCAGATTGATATACTTGCAGCAAGATTGTAACATTTGATTTATAATATAGATTGATTCATAAAAATGATATTAAAAAATAAAAGTATATATAATGAATCTTTTTTGGGGTATTTAATTGTTTTATAGTAAATTATAGTTCATCATAAAGATATATATTACAGATATTATGTCAATCCTAATATGTTAAAATATTCAAGCTTTTTTAATTTCAAATGATGAAAAAAAAAAAGAACATATTTATATATATTTATACATACTTGGGGTAAGTGAGGTTTCTTAGCCCTGGTCAAACTAATCGAAAAGAAAAAAAGAACTCTTGAGTAAGAGAAGAAAAAGCTTACAAACTTTGGATGGTAATCAGAAGACTAGAGCCAGAAATGTTAAACTATCAAAAAAAAGAAAAAAAAAAGCTTATATTATACCTCATAAAGTGTTTTTATAAAAACATATATGTAGAGTTTCACAGGGTAAATAAAATAATTCTCCTTTTAGAAAATCTCAATTAGGAATTTTTTTCCTTTCAACAATTAGTATATATTCTTTAAAGTCTTAAAAAATAATGAAAGAATAAAAAAATAAATAGAACAAGCTATTTATAGATTTTAAAATAAGAGGAAAAGCGTATAATTCAATTTAAGAAAAAGTGCTCAACTATCAATATTTTTTTGATACTTGTAGCAATCCAAAATTTTAGCAATTAGTTTTTAAATGGGTCAACCACAAAGCTGGTTTAATATTTTAAAGCTCCAACATTTAATTTTTAAATATTTTGCAAAACATATTCAATTAGAAATTATTTAAACTTCATAACATAGTCATATAGTCAATTTAAAAATAGGGAATCATTCCAGGAACCAGTTGCTTGCGCATCTAATGAAAATAAAAAAGGTGACTTTTAAATTATTTTAAAATTTAAATGCATTTATACTTAAAATTTATTTGCAGTTTACTTTTTTTATTACAGCCATTAAGATAAAAAATAGAAAAGCACTGAATCAAAGGAATTACATGAGTAGAAATCATGACGAAAAGGAATACAAAGCTAAAGAAAATGCTAGACTTCAAAGACAAAGGTGGAAAAAAGATTTTCAATAGATTGCAGCTGAAAGAACAAAATGTTGAAAGAATGAGAAAATCTCGACTGCTACAAAAAGATGTATCTTCATCAGTAGAATCAAATCACCCATCAATTGCAAATTTGCAAGTTAAAGGAAAGTATATGAAAAAATTGAATCGCTATCTTCCCAAAAGTCCTGTTCAAAAGAAAGAACTGCTGTGTTGTGTACTCAATGAAACTCAACCATTAACTTACTCAATTCAAAAATTAACAAACAATCTCAGAGAAAAAGAATTTGTGGTTATTAAAATTTTTTATTGCGACTATGAAATTAGTCAACTTTACCCCAGAACAGCAGATTATACTTCTGTAATGATATGAGAAAGAAAAGTGTGTGTATAAATCCGACACATGTTATATACACTAAAATAAGCTTTCAAAGAGTTTAAGCTAAACCATACAGATATTAAATTAAATCTGTCAAGATTTTGTCAGTTGAGACCACTTTCGCAGGGTTCAGATGTATTTTCTACAATCAAAACGAAAAACTTAATGATTCTAAATTTTATTTGCAAAAAATGCAGTTTGCAAGGAATATACTGCTTATAGTCTTTTTGATAAATTATTACTTCAGTTTGAACAATTTCAGTTAAACATTTCATGGAACCAGTGGCAGAAACCTCAAGCAAAATTGTATATTAAAAAAGCAAAGGATAACAAAGAAAGAACAATTGCAGTTTTAGTATCACATGTTAAAGAAATGCGTGCTAAGTTTATTATTCATAGTAATATCAAAAGTAGTCAATCATCCTTATTTAAACTAAATATAGAACCAGCAATTCAAAAAGATTCAAATAAGGCTGTTATTCAAGTTGACTGGGAAGAAAATTATACTTGTTTTTACCACAACAAAACGCAAGCAGCTCATTTTGGTCAAAATCACATTTCTATTTTTATATGTGCAGTTTGGCATCATCAAACTAAATCTTTTTATTTATTTAAAAATTATCTGTTGTTTTAAAAATAAATAAATTTATCGAGCTTCTATCAGATGATATTGCATAAGTTCATATTTTTAGTGACAAGGCATCATCTCAATTTAAAAATAAACATATTTTAGCATCAATGAAAACTTTAGAAGAAAAGCATACAATTAAAATGCACTGGCATTTTTTTGCTGCAATGCATGGAAAAGGAGTTGTGAATAGAATTGGAGCAACTGTAAAACCTGTTGCCAGAAAAAATATTTTAACAGAAAAATATATAATTTCTTGCACTGGCGACAATATAAAAATTACTGTTATATTACTGAATGAAAAAGAAAAGCGTGAAATAAACAACTCTCTTGGTTTGAGCGCCATTTCTTAAGAAAACAATATAAATAAAAGAATTGTGTAAATGCCATTACTTTCAAGTTTTAAAAGCTTTCGCCAAAAATTGCATGATAACAAAGATATAAAAACTTATAAATTTACATTTAGTGTCTAGACAGTTTAAAAGCGACCAGGTATCTTAAAAGTGACCTTTATAAACTGTAGAAACAATCTTTGTCATTCCTAAATAAAAGCTATATATATAGTATGAAATTTGTTTTATGTTTTATTTTAAATTATAATAAAAATTTGCATGTGGCGTAGCTGATAGTTGCGTAGATGACTTCATGATTTATAAAAAACTTTTTTTGACCTGTAATTATTATTATACTTAAAAAGTTTGATAAATAAAACTTGGACGAAATAACTATTAATGAAGAAAAAAACATTTTTATGAAAGTATAAATGCTTATTTAAGAGAAAAATTGATTCAAAATTTAGATTTTAAAAAAATAAAGCTCTTTTGCACATTACGTAGCTGACCACTGTCTTTTAGATCTACTTAGGTCAAACTTTTTATATATCTTGTGTTTTTTTTTGAATAACAATAACAAATGATAAATAGCATATAAAGAAAAAAAAGAAAATATTTATATTATATTAAGTTAATTGAATTTAAAAAAACTTGTTGGACACATTATGTAGCTGACCAAAGAACTCTACATATATATATATATATATATATATATATATATATATATATATATATATATATATATATATATATATATATATATATATATATATATACAAATCTGACTAACAACTATAAATAAAAATAACTATACTAATCTGCTCCATATATCTCTAGGCTAACTAATAAATTACTCACATACACAGCTTTTGTAATATATTTCATAATATTATGTATATTTTTATATCAATTTTAATTCTTATTTTCTTATTTTTATTTTATTATTTTTTAATACACAAATAATACACATTAACACATAAAAAATATTTTAAACAACATTAAATATATAACTATTTCACAATTATTAGCCAACTAAAAACAAATTAATAATATTATTAACCTAACTACTAATCAATTTCTGTCCCGTAACAATCTAAAATACAAATATAAACCTTAACGTCCACTAAACAAATCGTAGCAAAATTAAACTTTTACTACTTGCCTGATGATTGTGATAACACATGAAACTCAGAGTTGCAATATTAAATTATATTATAAACATTAGCATTTAGCTAATTCCTGGTACTGCGGGTAACAGTAACATATATATTATATATAATATATATATATATAATATATATATATATAATATGTATGTATATATATAATATATATATATATATATATATATATATATATATATATATATATATATATATATATATATATATATATATATATATATATATATATATATATATATATACGCAACACACAGGTTTTATTTGTCAAACTCTATTAGTAGAAACAAAAACAGTAATATACCTTTACTCCAACAGGAAGAATATGTTGTTTTCCATCAACTTCAATTAATACAAGTGGATGTTTTATTGGGCAAACCAAGAATTTATTACTGAAAAAATTTAAAAATTTAATAAAAAAAAATTCAATTAATTTTTATATCAAAACTGTTTGAATGCTATCCGTGAAATGTTAAAAACTCCAAGATCTCATATTCAAAATCCCCAAATCCTAAATCGTCAAAATTTAAATTGATTTAACACAAATTTAAAAAAACATTTATTAACAAAATAGTAGTTGTAATATAACATTACATAACATTAACAAATAACACATTAAATGAGTTAAATACATTATATATTATAAACAATTTTTTTACCATTACATGGGTTTTGCAAAATGTCTAATACTAAAGTTTCTTAATACTTTAGTCTCTTAAGCTCAAAATTACAAACAAAATTTGTTTCACATGACTTGTAACTATTTTGCTATAAACTTTTATTACACTATTGTTATCCATAAAGCTTCACTAAAATAATCTGATCAACTTTTTTTATAACTTTTTTTTATCAAGCTTTTACAAGAAGAATCAAAATTCTTTTTTTCACACATTGTTATTATTGAAACTGATCTTTTAAATTAAAAAATGAATAAATAAATATTTTATTGAGACAACAATGAAAGACTAAGCAAGAAAATAATGAAAATCAGACGATGAAAAAAAACAAAACAAACAGTAAACAGCAAAGAACTTAGGATAACAATAAATAACAGCAAAGAAATTAGGTCATTGCGTATTGCATACATGAAAAGTCCTTAAATAATATATGTTTATAACACTAATAATTTGTAGAAACTTTCAATTAAAATATTTATCAAGAGCAGTTATTAAGTTCTTTACTTCTTCATTTTGCCTTTTCGTGACAGTCTTCATTTTGAGGTTAATATTTGCTCTTACTTGGTGTTTATGTTTTTCTTAAAACCCTTTAAGTTTTTTGTCAAATTTAGTAGAACTAATACCCAATGATACATACTCTAAATTGGTCTTTCTACAAATTGGTCTATCCTATAAATTGGCAATGTAGATTATATTATATCTCAATGTATAAGATTTTTTTTTCCATTGCAATGTCTTTTTGATTGTAGTCCCAGTGTTAGTAATATTCTTGTAATGATCACCCATCTAACAATACATTTCTACAGTAAGTTTTTGCATTTTTACATTGCTGGTGTCAATGGAATTTTTAATTTTGTTAATTCACCTCCTCAAGGCCATGAAGGCCACTACAGTCATGGAGGAGAAACAAGTTAAGTGTGGTGCTACCAGGGACATGGTAGCACCACACTTAATTTGTTTCTCAAATGGAACTTCTTAATTACCATGCAAGGTATCTGCCACGAATAAAATTTTTTAGACATGTTTCGCTTATGTAAGTAAAACATTTATAAAAAAGATGGATTTAAATGTTGTAACTTCTTAGGGTTAAGATAACAAAACTTAGGTTTAGTTGACAAAAAAAAAAAAAAATCTTTTTTTGTTAACTTTTGTTTTTTAGTTTAAAAAAAAATCATTTTAGCTTGAAAATTTTAATTTAATGCAGGAAAATAAACTTCCGCTGGAATGATTTTCTTTTGTTTATGTTTACTTATTTTTATTAATGATACATTTCTTTTTAAATAAAAAATGGTGTCTTTAATAAATATATATAAAAAATGGTGTCTTTAAAATGGTGTCTATAAAAAATAGTGTCTTTAAAGCGTTTTGTTTATGTTAACTTTTCAAACTTTTCAAATAAGATAGTTATTAGTTTACTTTAGATTTTTGAGTTGACTAAATTTCTTATAAAGTAAATACTCCAGCGTGTAGAAACTTAATAGCAAAAATTGCTGGTACTATGAATGGATAAAAATTGCTGGTACCGAGAATGGATAAGGAATGGATAAAAAATAGATAAAGAATGGATAACTACTTTAACAACTGTTGTATTAAAACAATGGATTTTTTTAAAAAAACTTTGAATTAATTGTAAAAAAAATATTCTTTTTTTCAGGTTTCAATTCATTTAGCTTTTAGATTCAATTCATTCTAAAATAATTTTAATATTTCTAATTTATTTGAAATTATTATTTAAACAATAACTATTTATTGCAGAAATTTAACATAATAACAATTAAAATAATTTATAACAAAAATTCAAATGTTCATAATGTTAAACATAATGCTAAATTATTAACTTCATCTTTTGTCTTCCAGCAACTTTTAACTCAAAAAGTGGTTGCTCGCAGGATTGCTGGAGGTGATGTTAAAAAAAAACGAAAAACAGAGAGTGTGTAATAAGCTGGTGACTCTGTGTTTGCTTTTTAATATATACATCTAATCATTTTTAGAATACTTTCACTGGTACAGATAGCACAAAAGATGGAGGAAGATGACTCCATACAGTGACTATTCTATTAAGAATAAAATTCTTTCTTAATGGACATTCTTTTGTTAATTCCTATTTGAATCATTTGGAATTTCTTCTGTATGCAGATTATTCTTTTATTAACTGTTATTGAACTGTTGTTCAAACTTTTGTAGCAGTGTACAGTGGTTTTAAAAATTTAATAAAATTTAATTAATATAATATAATAATTAATATAATTAATAATATAATTTAAATAACTTCATTTTTCAAACTGCTTGAAAGACATCTTAAGATATTTAAACATTTAAATTATAATAAATAAATACCATAGTCTTAAATACAAAAAAGCCCTAAATCCTAAAAAAGGATTTATTAATAGAAAAATTCATTTATGTTTTTAAACTTTGAAAACATTTTTTACAGAAATGATCTAAACTGATTTCAATTAAAATGTGTTCAGATATCATCATCTGACAATTGAAACTTACAAGCAAGCATTAATGACACCATTTTCAAAACATTTTAACAGTGATTTCAAGTAGGAAAAACAACAACAAAAAAGAAATTTACACCTGCAATTTTCACTTACAAAAATGAAACTTAAAAAAGAAAATGAATTTTTATTGACTAAATTAAAAAAATTTAAAATGAAATTAAAAATCTAAAAAAAGTTGAAATTAAAATTTTTCTAATAGAAAAAAATAAATAACTATCAGAAAGATTATAAAGTGTAGTTAACAATAGCGAAATAATTCATAATAAAACCCTTTTTTGAAGATGAATGTATTTTCTTAAACAAAATTGGTTGAAGTTTTGATTACCTGAACTGAAAATCAAAATTATTTGTTGTGTATGAATTTAATTTGTTTGCAAAATCTTTGCAATAATTTGTTTGTAGGCAAGATTGTAGTTTACTTTTAAAAAATTACTTTTAAAATACAAATTCATAATATCAAAACATTTAGTGGTAATTAAACTGAGACTTTTAAAATACATTTTAAGAATATTTTGAAATAAGATTCCATAGAATCTAGTAAATACATAAAAAAGAGCAACCTAGTAGTACTTAAGTAGCAAGTAGTAGTAGTACTGAAGTAGAAGCAGTACTGAAGTAGTACATACAGTAATCAGGCATCTAATACATTTGATCAAGAACAATTACAAGTAAATTAGTTCTAAATTCCTAAACACAAACTCAATTAAAAACCTAACCCTAACATGTAGTTAGCATTTCCAAATCAAAATTATAAATACATGAAATTGGCAAAATACAATTTATTTATTTTTTTAATTGTTTTTATTTATTTGAGTTTAATGCTATGTTTTGCTTTTTTTCTACTTTTTTTAATACATGTAAATTAAATACAATACATATACTTTATATATATTGTATTTATTTAAGTAAAACTTTACTATAACTATTTTTACCATAGTTTTTATCATTAGTTACAATTTTTATCAATTAGTTATCATGATATAGTTACTATTTGTAATGTTTTCTAATTCACATTATTATTAATATTATTATTATTATTATTATTATTATTTTTATTATATTATTATTGCAACTATTAATATTATATTCATTTATTAGCGCTTTATATTCCTTTCTTTCCTTTTTTTTATTTATTTATTTATTTTTTTTTCCCTCTTAATCGTATTTTAAAATTTTTCTATATTTTATTTATAGTTTTTTTTTTTGTGTTTGTTTTTTTTTTGTGTTGTTCCATTGACTAGTTTTTAACTATATGAGTGACACCTAACCTTATTTATATGAGCTTATAAAATATTATTGTAAATTTTTATATTTAACAGTTCAATAAATGGATTGTTTTAGTTTTAAACAAAACAATTCTAATAAAAAATGGTTCATTAAAATAAAAAATAAAAAAATTTTCACAAAAAACTTTTTTTTTAAATTTTAAACAAATTTTTCAATTATTTAAAAACTGAAACGATTATTAGTTGTAACAAAAAAATAACAAATCTGATTGGTTTATTTTAGTTAAACGAATAATGATTGGTTTATTTTAAATTAATGAATAACGATTGGTTTATTTTATTTTGACAAATAACGATTGGTTTATTTTAGTTTGAAATAACGAATCACTTGGTTTATTTTAGTTTGGTTTAAATGAGTTTTTTTTCCAAAAAAAAGCACTAGTCAAAGTTTATAGAACTGATAATCTTTTAAAAAATTAAATTATAACAATTATAACAAAATGCAAGAGTTTAAAAATTGAAAATGGTTAAAAATCTTACTTGTCACGTGGATGAATTTGTACTTTTTGAACAGCCAAAGGAAAGCAATAACGCACTTCACAATCACCTAACAAGACATCCCATAACCCAACATTCCAATCAGTTGAAGATGTTAAAACCTTTTTACCATTACGACTCCAATTAAAACATAAAATAAAGTATTTATTTCAATAGCTTTATGGTCACAAAAGTGTCCAATTTTCACAAAGGTTTTCTTACAAAGATTCGTTATTCGATTTTTGAACTTAAAAAATTTTAATTAAATCTTAATTTCCAAAAGAATAGGAAAGTTTTAATAGTAAAAAAAACTGTAAAGGTTAGATAAAGTGTTAAAAATATTATTAATTTGTTGTGGAAGTAAAATTGTAACATCAATAAATGTATGCACATTAGGCAGGCTTGGTCAGGAAGCGGGAGCGATTGCTCATATGTACTGACCACAGAAATGATATTAAGTTGCAAAAAACTGGCCAGATTTTTTAGTCATTTTGAGAACATTAAAGTTTGTGTATGTCCGTAAAACAAAAATATATTTTATCAAATGAACTATTATCTTAATACTATGGCTCATTCTCAGAGCCACATCTGCAAAGGTGTAAATCTTTTAAACTATTATTATTTGTTTACTAATATAAATGTTTTAAATATATTTTTTAATTTGTCAATATTTTAAAAGTTTGTTTTATATTACAGATTTTATTAGTATATTCTTATTTTTTGTTTAAAAATTATGTATTTTTTATGTAAATGTAAATTTGACCACAGAAATAATATTCAGTTGCAAAAAATCTGGCCAGTTTTTTGCAACTAAATATTATTTCCGTGGTCAGTACTCCAGAGCAATCGCTTCCGCTTCCTGACCAAGCCTGATTAGGATTGTTCAAATGAGCCAATCAAATCAAAATAACCTCAAGTTAAATTTTGCAATTTAAATTTTTGTAATCTCCTACTACTCAAACCTTGAACACAATATGTATTAGTAATGTGATATATTTGTATATGTTTACATTCATAATTCTGAATGAGTCAAGTATTCATAGTATTAAATCAAGTAAAGTTCCAGTTCTAAAACTTAGTTTAACGGTTCTGAGGCCTGCTGGTAGTAAGGTTTTCTGAATTCTGTGGTAGTTCTCAGAAAATCTGATTTCATCAACAGTTTTAAAAACTAGAGTATTAACAGCCTTATGTTGCGCATGGATAACTGTTAGTGCTTTTAGTGTATATTTCCAAGGAGTTAATTCTTTTTTTATGTATATTTATGTATATTGCATAAGAAGTTAATTCTTATAACTTAGTTACCAATTTAATTGGGTTAATTAGTGGAACTAAGGCATCTGCAAAGCTCATTTCTCAGGGTGTCATGCACTATCTATGATCAACTCAGGGTGTCATGCACAATCTATGAAGTTTAGTTCTCTAATAACTTAAAACATCGCCAACAAATTGTTAAAATTAAACTTTTACAAATATCCATGGTCAAACTTGGTCTTTATAGAAACTTTTCATTAGTTCAATCTTACCTCACTCACTATACATTCTTGCTACTAGTAAAACTTATTTGAATTTGAATGTTTCATCTTTAGATCTCAGTAATGATGACTATTGTCATTTGACTAGCTAATTACATGCTTGACCAAGGAATATTACTCAATCACCATTAATCGGTCACTAAATCTTGGTCTTTTATTTCTGATAATTGTGACTCCGTCACATAAATCCATAGATGCTTTAATTTTCTTGAGTTTATCTAACTCTACCCAATGGTTTTTACCTACTTGTTTAACTGCTTTCTAAATATTTTTTTCATTTTTTTCCACACAACAAAACACTCACTTTAAAACAAATATCTTTATATTATTGCAAAAAATACAAAAAGAGGCTTTCTTATGCGAAACTCTATTATTAACTATCTTGTAATTTATTCCAGAAGTTAAGTTTAAGACTTTTGGAAAATATTTATCAGCGTCAAAAAAAGTTATGTCTTTAAGCTTTTAATTAAAAAACTTTAAATACCTCATCATTAAGACTAACAATTAGATTTTATCTCTAAAAATCAATACAGATTTCAAACCTCTTGTTTGCCAACACACCTTTTAACTATTATAACAGAAAAGTTCAATAACACATTAGATAAAGATGGTAAAGGCTTTTACTCTGGACATAAAAAGCTTTCCATATGATGCAATCTTCTTCATAAGCTGGCTTCATATGGTGTAGCTGAGGAAGTTTTTGGAATTGTTAAATCATTTCTTTCTAAGCACAGTATTGATATCAGCCTTGAAGACCAATACTATAATTTAATTCTTATTCATTAACTTCTGGGGTACCTCAATGTTCCATCCTTGGTCCTTTCAATGGTTGCTTGCAGCTTTGCTGGGTACAAATTAGTTAAATATAATAGTAATATTTAAATGATAACATAAGAACATTTAGAAGATGACTAACATAAAAAGCATTATAAGAGAAAAAATTTATAAGCCAATGTTGCTTTAAACTTTCTTTAGAAAAATTTTGAAATAAATATTGAAAAATGTTTTTAGTTAATTAACTTGAGTTTTTTACTTTAAAAATCTCATCTTAAATTTTTCCAAAAAAATTTGTCAATAAACCATTCTTAATCTTTGAAAACCAAAACTTTTATTTTAATGTATATTTATGGTTGGTTGGTTTTAAACCTGCTGTCTTAAAGTTCAAAAATTTGACAAGAAGAAATGAATGGGTAATTTTAGATAAATAGAATAATTAGTAAATAAAATGTAAATACTTTGAAGAACCTGATTGATGTTTTTTTAATTATTTAATGATGTTTGATTATTTAATTATTTTTTAACTATTTAAAACCTGATTGATGTTTGTTGCATACAAACTTGAACTAGGATTGAGAATAGTTGAATATCACAATCCAACAATGAAAACATAAATGTTTAATGGTTTAACTTTAATAAAACATTTTAATGCAAAATGAAAAACAAACCTGACAGATAAAACAGGATGGACATGTGCCACCAAAACCTTTGCTATCTCATGAGTCAAAAAATCCCAAATAACTAATCGACCATCGTTGCATCCAACAGCAAGTAATGAGCCAGTTCGATTAAAAGAGCATGTTAACGCTGCACTTATTGAATCCAAACTTCCATCAAACTCCTATTTCATTTTTTAAAATTTTTATAAAAAAATAGAATATTAAATAAAATTAAATATACTTTTAAAAAATAATTTAAAAATAAATAAAACTATAAATAAACTCAAATATAAACAAACTATATATATAAAAAAAGTATATAAAAACTATTTATATAAAAACAAAATACATATTCAAAAAACTAATATCAAATTAATTTTAAAAAAAATCAATTTAAAAAAAAATAATTACTCAACCTTTAATAACCTACCTCAGTGAAACTCTGACCAAAGGTTTCCAAAAAATAAAATAACTTATATAAAAAAAACTGTTATAAAAATAGGAATAAAAAAAAATATAAATAAAAAAATTTACTATTTTAACATTATTGAATTTAAAATACTATTATAATAACTTTGGCAAGAAAATTTACTAAATGGTCATACATGAGCAGTAAACTTCTATGGGGAATATGCAGTAAAGTAAAATAAAGGAGAATTCTTTTTTGAACAATACACAATTAGATTGTTGTCAAGACAAAAATATAGATTAGTTAAAAATTACTAATACAAAAACAAAAATAAAAGAGAGAGCATCCAAACAATATTTACAAAAGTAAAATATAAACTTTTCATAAATGAACAAATATATACGACAGTTATTAACTTTATCCTCTAATTCCAAATGGTTTCAAAGATATGACAATTAAAACTTTATCTTGAACCATCAAAAATCTGCCATTTTGAAAAATGGTTTTGGTCTTTGTTTCTGTTCTGTGCGCAATGGAATGCTGAAAATGAGTACACTATTTTGAGGCGAGGGATATAATAAATCAATTTAAAGTGTTAAAAAAAAAACATAACACCTACAATGTTGACTTTTATTGCAATTTGACTGGGGAAGTGAAATCGAAAAATGCAGATGTGGCTTTTTTTTTTTTCAATTTTAGAGGTTGTCCTGAATAGTTTAGTTAGAGTAGTTACAAAGAATTGGTCTTTTCTAAAACAGAAAAAAAAGACATGGTTTAATAAACTTAAATTTGTTATTTAAAAAATAGGAATAATGAAAAATAAAAGGAAAAAAAGGTGGTATTCCTAAGTGCTTACACAGAATTTGATGTTTAATAATTTTCGGAAAATTTTCCCACCCACCATGAGTTTATTAAGACCCTCTTTCTCTATTAATTAAATTTTAATCAAGGGTGTGGAGAAGGGGTGTTCAAAAAAATAAAATATTCAAAAGGCGAATACACAAGAAGCCAAATTTGAGGCAAATATTTAAAAAAATACAATTGCAAAACAAAATCCAAAAATAAATTTACCTCATTTTTCTCATGTGCTCAAGTGGCAAAATACCCCGAAAAATGCCCCAAATTGTTCCTAAATTATTTGGCTTTGAACGCTAGGTAAATCTCATTATTTTGTGAACATTTTTTTTTTCTAATGTGATCATGATGGTCAAAATTTTTTCTTAGATTGTTGCGCACTCATTTTTTTTCATAATTGTTGTTTAAAATAAAAAAAATTTATGCATACTTTTAGCAAAAAAAAAACTTTTTTTGCGTATTTGCTCAAAATTACTTTTATGCAAAATCTTTTTTTAATATAAACAGCAATTATGAGAAAACTAGGATACACAACAACCGAAAAAAAAAAACTTCCAGGAGCTCTAAAAATATAGAAAAGCTTATGGAATACTAATAGAAAAAAAATTAAAACTTTTAGTTTTTGAACCCAGAGTCTTAAGGTATAACGGCAGCAAGGACTCCAAGACTGCATGCTTAGAATCAATAATTTTAAAGTCATCGAATCTTATGAATTTTTTTAAATCAGGGATGCAGAATCCTAAAAGGATTCCGCATCCCTGATTTACTTGTTATGTACAAAGAAACTGTATCTCAAAACTAAAAAAAAAAAAAATTTAGTTATTATTTTCTAATTTTTGAGACTAGTTTAGGTCTTAAAAATTAGAAAATATTAAAAGTTTATTAGGCTAATACCTGAGTACAAGTGATAATTATGTTTTATAATCAATTCTCTTTCTTTATTTACAACTCTCAGGTCCTTAATACGATACTATATATATTAATAATATTTTATTATAAGAAATAAAAGGATGAATAGAAACTTTATCCAGATGTAAAAAATAGGAAGATGGGAAAGAAAAGCGGGGAAAGAAGAAGGTAGTCTTAACAGATACGTGAGTGGGAATTTTTTTTCTTATAAGTGAGTTTATATTTTCTAATTCTTAAGATGTAAACCGGTCCCACAAATTAGAAAAAAATAACTAAAATTTTTTTGATAGATTTAAGATACAGTTTCATTGTTCATAACATGTATAATTGAATAAACAGGGGTAGGGGGTCTTAATAAGCTCAGGGTGGATGGGAATACTTTTCGAAAATTATTAAACATCAACTTCTGTGTATTAAGCACAAGATACCACCAAATACCACTTTTTTTTACTTTCTTTTTTTATAATTCCTGTTTTATAAGTAACCAATTTAATCTTTAATATATTTATATATATATATATATATATATATATATATATATATATATATATATATATATATATATATATAGATATATATTATATAAATATATATATTTTATATATATATATATATATATATATATATATATATATATACATATATATATATATATATTTACATATACATATACATATATAAAAAAATATATATATATACACATATTTATATATGTATACATATATATATATATATACATATATATATATATATATATATATATATATATATATATATATATATATATATATATATATATATATATATATATATATAGATATATATTATATAAATATATATATTTTATATATATATATATATATATATATATATATATATATATATATATATATATATATATATATATATATATAAATATATACATGTATTATATATATATATATATATATATATATATATATATATATATATATATATATATATATATATATAATATATATATGCATATATATATGTATATATATATATATATATATATATATATATAATATATATATATATATATATATATATATATATATATATATATATATATATATATATATATATATATATATGCACGTTACTAAAGTGGCGGTAAATACCGCCGCACTAAACTTTAAAATTTGCTAAAGTGGCGGTAAAAATCATGACGCAAAATACCGCCACCTAAAGTTAATATTTTGCTAAAGTGGCGGTAAATACCGCCGTACTAAGCTTTAAAATATGCTAAAGTGGCGGTAAAATGTAAATCAAAGCAAACCGTGACAAATAGCTAATATTTTACTTAAGTGGCGGTAAATACCGCCACAGAATTATTTATCTTGCTCACAATACGGTTTCACTAATCTTAAAACATCGATGAGTGTCAATAAAATCTAAGTATAAAAATTATCAAAATACAAAAAATGGTACATTTTAAGCTTTTTATAATTTTCTTTTGAATTTATAAACATAAGGTAGAAAAAGTTCTTTGTTAAATGAAATTGTAAAATGAAAATGATATTTTAAACTGACTTGGGTCAACATGTTTAATTTTTGCAATTTAAACATTATTATCCTTGATTGATGGAAGAATTGCTCCTTGATGGCTTATACAATTGCTCCTTGATCTACTTTCCCTAAATAAGTACTTTGAATACTTACTTAACATAAATACTAAACGTGCGTTGCCCGAAAAAATAGACTTGACTTTAAATTTTTTTTCACTCAACGCCAGTTAAGTAAGAAAAAACTCTTCTGGTTGTTATTTTTGGTGAGTAGGAAGACAATAAGCTCTTTTATAATATAATGCCTAATATCGAACTAGCAAAAAATAAAAGTATTGTTATTATGGCAAAAGTATTGTTAATATGTTATTGCATATTTTAATACTAAATGAGGAGCTTATTTAGCAAACGCGCTGAGTCCAAGTAAATTTATTTTGATTAACCAACGAAAAAGGACTATTAGTAGTTACATAGCAACCAATATTTTCTCAAACTATTTTTACGACTGAGAGTCTTTTAATGTCTAATAGATTTCAATATAGGGTTAAGTGACCAAGTTCCAGCCTCATCTTTACAATTTTGTTTGAAAAAAAAAGTGTTAACAAATAGGCCTATGCGACAATCATAAACTGTTAGAAAATTAATACTTTCAGCATTGAGGGCATAATTTTATTTCTTATAAGTAAAAACTGCACAGACAAAGATGAAAGAAGGTAAACGAATTTGACAAAAACTCAGCAACTTTGACCAAATTTCAACCGTGAAGTTATCATTAATAGATTCTGGAATATTGCAAATCGGAAAGAATTATTCATATTATAAATTTAAACTTTGATTACTAGATTAATTCTTAAGTCAATTTAAAAGCCACAATTCAAATATTGTAAAGCATAAAATATTTTAAGTCAATTTGTATTAAATGATGTAAACCATTTAACATAAATATCTTACATTTCTGGGTGTATGAATTACATGGCCGGAATAAGATCTTACTACCATGTACAGTTAAGTAAAAAATACAATAAATAAAAGTGACTCAGCATTATCTCGAAGCTAAGATAATAATTTTTAGAAGTATATTAATAACTTAAAAAACATAACATCCTAGGTACTTAAGATTTTATATTTTTACATCTAATCGCTTTCTTTATTTTAAAATTATTTATGTTATACTAGCAGTAAGCAACCCGTAATACGAGCTTGTAATAATTAAATAACAATTTAACTTGATATATTATATGAAAAATATAAAATACAAATATATCTATATATAGGGCTGCCATTGTCCCGGATTTTCAGTTGAAGAACGCTATGAAAGTTTTAATTAGTTTAACGTTGTGCTCTCATCCGTAAAAATCGGGACAATGGCAGCCTTATCTATTTAATATAATCCTTTTGGTTTTACTCGCTTTTATTAATCTTGGCATTAAGTAAAGACCATGTAACTTAAGATATTATGTTCTTTTTAATAACAGCATGCACCAGAGAAGGAAAGCCAAGTACAACTTACCATACCTAAATAAAAAAAAAAAAAGATCATTTTGAACTACAAAAGCATTATTTTACATATTTATTATTGTATTTTAGAATAAGTAAGCTTATTAATAAATGGGAGCATTATTTTACATATTATTGCGTTCATGAATTAGTGACTCGTAAAACATTTCTTAAACATGGTCATAATTATGGTACCAAAAACTACATAAGAGCTTAGTAATAATAGAGTGTTCCAATAATACTCTCCTTTATTAATAAACTTTTGTTAAATCGAGAGGAGACAGACTGTGTTTCAAAGGCACTGTGTTAAAAAAAAGTTACAACAAATTATTATATTCAAACTTAAGTTGTTTTTAATGACAATGGCAAAAAAAATATATTAGCACAAAATAGCTATAGCACAATTAACCATTAAAAAAAGACTTTTAATGTTACCTCAATAGTTTAGAATCTTGATTTTTTCATAACTGTGAATAATGATTAACACAGTAAATTTCATATCATATAAATTTACTAAATTAAAACCATGTTTCAACAGTAAGCAAACTAATAAAGCAATGGCAACTAAAAAAAAAACAATTATTTTTGAACATCAAAAAAAAAAAAAAATCATTTAATTTTAGGATAATTATAATCAGTTATATGAAAAGTTAATAAAGTTTGATTCGTAAAAAAATGCGGTGACTAATATTAGAACTAAAATATATACAACAAATCTGATAATAATCTAATTAATTACAGTCATAAAAACTAAGTTATTATAATAATCTTTAACTTATCAGTCGCGATATCGAAGAATATCTGAAAGTAATGAGAAACAAAAAGTTAAGTATAATAAAAAGTAGATATACATAAGGTTGAATTTCAAATCAATTATAAATATTAGAAGTATTTTGGACCCATCACTTATCTGATGGGTCCAAAAAATTATAATTGGTAACTTTGAAAGAAAAAAAAAAGATATGCAGCTTAACAAATTCTAGTATTTATATTTTGATACTGATTATAGCAAGATTTATATTTGGTCTTAGTTCTAAAGTGTCTTAAGTAAAAAATAATTAACAGAAATTAGGACCACCTGGCACTGTGACCACTGGGATAACAATCTTGCTTTACACACTGCTAAGTAACACCGCTTTTAAAACATAAAAAAAAACAAAAAAACTGAATATAAACATATATAAACTTTGAACATATATTTTATAAACTATTAACATTTACTTTATTACACATGAAAACATACTTATCATAAAGTATTAATTAACAACATTTGAAAATAAATTTGTGTATTTTTTTAAAAACACACCACTATATTGGGTTGCAGATAAAAAGTAATAAAAAGATTTGGTTACCAGATCTTTTTTATTACTTTAACTTTTTAATTATAACCATAGTACTTTCATACTATGGTTATAATAGTATAGAATAGAAAAC
Source organism: Hydra vulgaris (assembly GCF_038396675.1). Classification (NCBI taxonomy): domain Eukaryota; kingdom Metazoa; phylum Cnidaria; class Hydrozoa; order Anthoathecata; family Hydridae; genus Hydra; species Hydra vulgaris. Next base: position 2,706,863 of record NC_088920.1, read on the forward strand.
TATAACACACCCTGGTTTAACATTATGATTGTTACCAAGGTTGCTTACATCTTCATGTAAGGCATCATATTGCATGCTTCTCAGTTTGCTTTGGTTATTTCTATGAAAGACAATACTCTTCAATTTTAACATATGCATCAGCAGCATATCGCTGAAATAGTTTCTTGCCATGATCTCTAACAATGTTGCATGTTCAGGTTTGCGAACCAATTATGTCATTTCTTGGAAAAAAAAGTGAATAAGCTGTAGGATCTAAGTTAGCTGACATACTCAATATAACTTTTGAATTACCTTTTGGGTAAATAACTTCCCTGGAAGCAAATTCAATTTGCAGGGCCCTAATTCCATTGATATATATTGATATATCACTGGAATGTAAAAACAATGGAAAAAAGTTAGTATTTAGTTAGTAACAAATATACTTATATTAATACTATACTTTATATAGAATATTTTACAAATAGTATATAAATATATATAAATAAGTCTCTCTCTATAGATTTATGCTAAATATATAAATATAAATTATAATATATAATTATATAAACACAAAATCTCATTTTTACACATCTCATTTTAGTTTATGTAAAAAAAATATACTGAAAAGTATTCAATGTACTAAGCACATTGTTTGCACCTAAACTGTTCACTTGACTTTAGTTTCTTTTTGAGACCAGAGCAGGAAGAATGATACCAACTATTACAATAATCGCATTGAATCCAAGGAATTGTTTTAGTTCTTTTTTTAGGAAGATCATCAAAACCACATTCCTTGCAACTGTCATTTTGTTGAACTTGGATTACACTACTTTCCATTGTAATATTTTGCAGAGATTCGGAGGTCTTAGGCAATAAGGATGAAGGCTTACTTGTTTTAGTACCGAATATTTTGAATGCACGCTGTCTGGTTGCAGCTGGTCTGCCACGGACTTTCGGTATTGTGCCAAAAAATAATTCTTCAGTAAAAAGTTTTGAAAATGGACACCGCTCATTAGATTGAGTTAATGCAACACCATTTGTTGAAGCCTCAGTTGTTTTAACAGTTGATGCAACATCAGTTATTGTAAAATCAGTTATTGCAAAATCAGTTGATGCAACATCAGTTGATGCAACAATGGCAGTGTCAAGACTGGAATTAACAGTTAGTTGTTTATCTAAGACATCAACATATTTTGAGGAACCTGAAACAACTGCATTGTTGTTTATTTCAAAATGAATTGACTCAATGTTCTCTAAAGCTTTAAAAGCTTCTTCTGGAGTATTATTAAATATAAATTTCTGCAGACGTTAAATACTTTCATAATATAATGGAATTGTTTTCTGCGGCTGATCAGCTACGTAAGATACAATTTCTTTCATTAACAACATTATAGAATTGAACCTTGAGGAACGTGACAAATTTGGAGTAACACGCGGAATAGAGATGGTAGTGCTTTGTGAAACATCGGCCAAGTCTGGAGTATTAGTAGACAAGAGCCACCTGCATTATTAATACTTAACCATTGTTGATAATATTAAATGTAATATTTAAAATGATAATATAAACACAGATTCAAGTTACCAAGATGGCCAAAAAAAAAAAACCTACCTGGAAGCAATTGTTTCTGGTCTGAATAAGTCTATTTCATAAGCAATCCATACCACAAACAAATGACGACAAGGTAGCCCCATTTCTTTTTGAAAATTGCATGAACAATAAAAATCAAGATCTATATAATATGCATTATGCATAGAAGGGCTGGTTACCACAAACCCTGATGTGCTATGATTCTAGTGTATTAAAAGAAATGTAATTAAATAAAAAACAAGCTATAGGAAAGATTATTATAATACAAGCATTACTTATATCAATAAATGACAATTTAATTACTTCGCTAACAGTATACCCATTACAACAAGCCATCTCTACCTCATTCTGTAATAAATTAGAAGAATAACAAGTACATATCTTAAAATACTTTTCTAATAAAGGAGAAGATTTGTTGAGTGTAACATTTTTTAATGTATTTTCAAAATCCCGATGAGCAGATTCCATAGATCGAAGAGATGACATACCCAGTAAATTGTTCACTAATACATCTATATCAATTTTTGAAGATGAAATTAATTTCTTTAGAGTACCATGGAAGCTAAAATAATGTCAACAATATGTATTGCTATGATGACCTTTTTCAAAAAAAAAGTTTTAGAACCGTGTTTCCACACTAGTGTGGTTTAGATGGTTCTCCAAAATGCCATTTAAATGCCACTATGGAAGAGTTAAAGCAATTTTTTACTATGAAATGTCCCTTCTGAATTAAGTTGTACTGGATAACAATTTACCAGTAGCAGCATACAACTTGATGAAACTAGTATATTAACATAGTATAACAAACATTGTTTTAAGTATATAGACAAGTATAATAAACTTTTGCACACAAGAAAGAAACAAAAAACAATTCTAGAAAACACAAGTTTTTAAAAAACTAAACCTCTCTATTCGATTATTTGTATGATTGCTAAGGTGACATACATTTTTGCGACCAAAAGCTGTTATAGATTCTTTATATGGTATCCAATTTTCCACAAAATATTGGTAAAAACATGGTATATCTTTTAAATTTTCAATAGCTGAATTAAACTCCAATTCAGTATTGGCGTTTAGCATCTTTTGTGTATACTAAAAAAGGTAAATGATAGAAAAAATCAATATACAAACAATAATTTCTATTAAAATCAGTTATCAGATCAATCATTGAAATGCTAATTCATCAACAAAAAATCTTGAAAATTTTTATAAAAATCTATAAAAAAGCTTTAAACTCCTATTATTCATTTTGAAGCAAAATTATAAAGACTTACAAGACAACAAAACTCATTCTGTGTCTGATCTAGGCCTAATAGATTTAAATGCCGGTCTATTGCACGTAGGACATGGAAATAACATATCAGAATTTTAACGTTATTCCAACATTTACTAATGGCATTAATTTCTGCTAAATCTTTGTCTACAACAACACATTGTGTATTTGATAAATCATTGCATTCCGCAAAATATTCTAGAAACTGTTCAATGTGGATTTGGTCTTCACTTGTCATTATGGCAAATGCAATTGGCTGTCCAACACCATCACAATCTTCCACCAACAAAGTGAACAGAGGGTAACGATAATTATTTGTCTAAAAAACATATTTATTCAACATTTATAAACACAATCTAGCATAACTACAATCCCTGGCATTATGGTAAGGAATTAGATATGTAAAACACAATTACATTGTACTGAGAGCCAAATTGTCAATCTGTCAATCAGCAGTGCTTTATCTACTTGTCTCTATTCAAAATGTCTTGCTTATTAAGGACTTTTGGAAGGCATTAATAAGGCTTAGAGAGTGAGATTTTTTTAGTTCATTTTTTTAAATTTTTATAAAATTTGGAAAATTTATACAATTACTATTATTAAATCTTTAAATCTGATTGATTTGTTCGTGATTATAAAAAATCATTTTTTTTCAAAAAATCTTTTTTTTTCAACAAATCATTTTGTTAATTTATTTATAATTTGGTTTAAACCAAGATTATTATAAACCTATCAATCCTGTTTTTAAATTTTAACATACTAAGTTACATGCCATAAGAAGTAAAATACAGTGTATGATACAGAGATATTTAAATTAATATTTTTGAACCTTATAAGTGGCATCCATCTGAATCATTTCTCCATATTTGTAGAACAATTTTCTTTGCATATCTGTTTGAAAAAACAAACCTTGAAATTGATGATCTTCTGTTTCTAAAAGGCGGAAATGAACATTTGGTAATGTAGAGCGCAGTCTTGCAGTCATCGTTGAACCTAATAATACAAAAAATACTAAATAGAATGTATTACAAATAAAATAGTAACATGTAAGCATTAAACTTCATTTATTACCCTGATTTTACAAGGACTTGCTTTCGATTGTGCATATCTTTAACACACACAGCTAAACCTTCCTTGTGTAATACTTGTGAAACAAGACTAGGATTTCCATTTGCGGAAAACATGTTATCAACATCTTCTGCCAGCTTCCCCAAAGGGCGACGATGTTCTGGATATAACCTAATCAATTCTAGAGAAACATCATGATTGTGGTTTAGTTGACATGTTGATACAACAAAGTTACCCATGACACGATTGAATCTGTAATTATATAAATAAACTGATTCATGAAAACATAAAATGAAACTTTTTGTTAAAAAGTTTTTTTCTAGTTTCAAAAAGTACTTTTTGTAAGCAAAGTGTTTGTTTTCTTTTTGTTTTAAATTGTAACAGTTATGGCCCTACACTTGTGTAGTTTAGACAGTTTTAAATGTTACAGAGCAGGAGTAATATAATTAATGTGACAATCAATAGATTACCATCCAAGTTATAAAAGCTCTTCCTACACATAATATATGTCCCATGGTCAGATAGCTTAGTTGGCACTGTACCTTTGCTGAGTCAACAATGTCTTTGGATATAATTTATGGTTTATAACAATATATAGCATAAAATAAATAAAAAATAACAAAATAAAAATTTATCCTAAATGACCTATGGTATTTATTAATTCTGAATCACATATGGTGTTCATTTATTTTAAATGGCCTATGGTGTTTATTTATTCTAAATGATCTATGGTGTTCAGTCTTCTCCATTTAAAATTTACTGACAGCGCACAAAAAAGCGCTGGCCGGAAAGTCACTATTTGTCTAGCGTGCGCGATTTAAAAGATATCTGTTTTTTGTACTTCTTAATATAGAAAAAAAGAACCTTTAAATGAAAAAAAAAAGATTTGTTGCAATTTATAAACACGCTTGAAAATTATTGGAGAGCGCTAGAAAAAACACTGACCAAAGTTTTGGCAGACGTGTGGGCGAGCGCAAAACTGCAAGAGCGCAAAAGTGCTCGCTAAACAGAGAAGACTGGGTGTTTAATCATTCTATATGACTTATAGTGTTTATTTATTTTAAATAACATATAGTGTTTATTTATTCTAAATGACATATGGTGTTTTTTTATTCTAAATGACCTATGGTGTTTATTTATTCCCATAAATGACTCGTGTAGTTAGTATGTATTCTAACATGAAATTCAATAATAACATTTATAAATCAAAATTCTTACACAATGGTTATTTGCACAGAACATCCATTAGCAAAAGTATGAGTCTAAAAAAAAAGGAACACAAAAAAAAACAGACATTAAAGCTTACAGCTAAAGTTTGGAATAAATAAAAACTAAATAAATCACTGGTAGGTAGGATTCATACACAAATAGGCTAGGTTATATAACATTGTGAAATAACTAAATATAAAAAAATATTAACTATAAACATTGTTTTGTTATTACGACTACCTGACGCTTTCCTTTTCCTCGAGATTTAATTGCTCCAAAATGTTTACACTCCCAGTTTAATGACTGATACTGAATTTCTAATGGGAGCTGACTATTAGGGGAAACCTAAGAAAAGCAAAGAAAAAGCATATTCTAATTATATCATAAATCAAATAAAATTAAATGATCTTAATTAATGATCACCTAATATAAATCTAAAAAAATGTAAAATTTTATTATTTTATTAATCAGATGTAAAAATGTTTTTGGTGATGTTTATAACCAACTATTTAAAAAAATCA